>NW_027464504.1:0-131201 GCF_050947455.1 Rhinoderma darwinii
TATACTCCACCACACACTGTACAGATAGCAGTAATGTCAGTAATAGATATAATCACACACATTATATATTATATACAGTATATATACTCCACCACACACTGTACAGATAGCAGTAATGTCAGTAATAGATATAATCACACACATTATATATTATATACAGTATATATACTCCACCACACACTGTACAGATAGTAGTAATGTCAGTAATAGATATAATCACATACATTATATATTATATACAGTATATATACTCCACCACACACTGTACAGATAGCAGTAATGTCAGTAATAGATATAATCACATACATTATATATTATATACAGTATATATACTCCACCACACACTGTACAGATAGCAGTAATGTCAGTAATAGATATAATCACATACATTATACATTATATACAGTATATATACTCCACCACACACACTGTACAGATAGCAGTAATGTCAGTAATAGATATAATCACATACATTATATATTATATACAGTATATATACTCCACCACACACTGTACAGATAGTAGTAATGTCAGTAATAGATATAATCACACACATTATATATTATATACAGTATATATACTCCACCACACACTGTACAGATAGCAGTAATGTCAGTAATAGATATAATCACATACATTATATATTATATACAGTATATATACTCCACCACACACTGTACAGATAGCAGTAATGTCAGTAATAGATATAATCACATACATTATATATTATATACAGTATATATACTCCACCACACACTGTACAGATAGCAGTAATGTCAGTAATAGATATAATCACACACATTATATATTATATACAGTATATATACTCCATCACACACTG
This sequence comes from Rhinoderma darwinii, assembly GCF_050947455.1. Taxonomy (NCBI): domain Eukaryota; kingdom Metazoa; phylum Chordata; class Amphibia; order Anura; family Rhinodermatidae; genus Rhinoderma; species Rhinoderma darwinii. The sequence goes on from NW_027464504.1 coordinate 842, forward strand.
TACAGATAGCAGTAATGTCAGTAATAGATATAATCACATACATTATATATTATATACAGTATATATACTCCACCACACACTGTACAGATAGCAGTAATGTCAGTAATAGATATAATCACATACATTATATATTATATACAGTATATATACTCCACCACACACTGTACAGATAGCAGTAATGTCAGTAATAGATATAATCACATACATTATATATTATATACAGTATATATACTCCACCACACACTGTACAGATAGTAGTAATGTCAGTAATAGATATAATCACATACATTATATATTATATACAGTATATATACTCCACCACACACTGTACAGATAGCAGTAATGTCAGTAATAGATATAATCACATACATTATATATTATATACAGTATATATACTCCATCACACACTGTACAGATAGCAGTAATGTCAGTAATAGATATAATCACATACATTATATATTATATACAGTATATATACTCCACCACACACTGTACAGATAGTAGTAATGTCAGTAATAGATATAATCACATACATTATATATTATATACAGTATATATACTCCACCACACACTGTACAGATAGCAGTAATGTCAGTAATAGATATAATCACATACATTATATATTATATACAGTATATATACTCCACCACACACTGTACAGATAGCAGTAATGTCAGTAATAGATATAATCACATACATTATACATTATATACAGTATATATACTCCACCACACACTGTACAGATAGTAGTAATGTCAGTAATAGATATAATCACATACATTATACACTATATACAGTATATATACTCCACCACACACTGTACAGATAGTAGTAATGTCAGTAATAGATATAATCACACACATTATATATTATATACAGTATATATACTCCACCACACACTGTACAGATAGCAGTAATGTCAGTAATAGATATAATCACACACATTATATATTATATACAGTATATATACTCCACCACACACTGTACAGATAGTAGTAATGTCAGTAATAGATATAATCACATACATTATATATTATATACAGTATATATACTCCACCACACACTGTACAGATAGCAGTAATGTCAGTAATAGATATAATCACACACATTATATATTATATACAGTATATATACTCCACCACACACTGTACAGATAGCAGTAATGTCAGTAATAGATATAATCACATACATTATATATTATATACAGTATATATACTCCATCACACACTGTACAGATAGCAGTAATGTCAGTAATAGATATAATCACATACATTATATATTATATACAGTATATATACTCCACCACACACTGTACAGATAGTAGTAATGTCAGTAATAGATATAATCACACACATTATATATTATATACAGTATATATACTCCACCACACACTGTACAGATAGTAGTAATGTCAGTAATAGATATAATCACATACATTATATATTATATACAGTATATATACTCCACCACACACTGTACAGATAGCAGTAATGTCAGTAATAGATATAATCACACACATTATATATTATATACAGTATATATACTCCACCACACACTGTACAGATAGCAGTAATGTCAGTAATAGATATAATCACATACATTATATATTATATACAGTATATATACTCCATCACACACTGTACAGATAGCAGTAATGTCAGTAATAGATATAATCACATACATTATACATTATATACAGTATATATACTCCACCACACACTGTACAGATAGCAGTAATGTCAGTAATAGATATAATCACACACATTATATATTATATACAGTATATATACTCCACCACACACTGTACAGATAGCAGTAATGTCAGTAATAGATATAATCACATACATTATATATTATATACAGTATATATACTCCACCACACACTGTACAGATAGCAGTAATGTCAGTAATAGATATAATCACACACATTATATATTATATACAGTATATATACTCCACCACACACTGTACAGATAGTAGTAATGTCAGTAATAGATATAATCACATACATTATATATTATATACAGTATATATACTCCACCACACACTGTACAGATAGCAGTAATGTCAGTAATAGATATAATCACACACATTATACATTATATACAGTATATATACTCCACCACACACTGTACAGATAGCAGTAATGTCAGTAATAGATATAATCACACACATTATACATTATATACAGTATATATATACTCCACCACACACTGTACAGATAGTAGTAATGTCAGTAATAGATATAATCACATACATCATATATTATATACAGTATATATACTCCACCACACACTGTACAGATAGCAGTAATGTCAGTAATAGATATAATCACATACATCATATATTATATACAGTATATATACTCCACCACACACTGTACATATAGCAGTAATGTCAGTAATAGATATAATCACATACATTATATATTATATACAGTATATATACTCCACCACACACTGTACAGATAGTAGTAATGTCAGTAATAGATATAATCACACACATTATATATTATATACAGTATATATACTCCACCACACACTGTACAGATAGTAGTAATGTCAGTAATAGATATAATCACATACATCATATATTATATACAGTATATATACTCCACCACACACTGTACATATAGCAGTAATGTCAGTAATAGATATAATCACATACATTATATATTATATACAGTATATATACTCCACCACACACTGTGCAGATAGCAGTAATGTCAGTAATAGATATAATCACACACATTATATATTATATACAGTATATATACTCCATCACACACTGTACAGATAGTAGTAATGTCAGTAATAGATATAATCACACACATTATATATTATATACAGTATATATACTCCACCACACACTGTACAGATAGTAGTAATGTCAGTAATAGATATAATCACACACATTATATATTATATACAGTATATATACTCCACCACACACTGTACAGATAGCAGTAATGTCAGTAATAGATATAATCACATACATTATATATTATATACAGTATATATACTCCACCACACACTGTACAGATAGTAGTAATGTCAGTAATAGATATAATCACACACATTATATATTATATACAGTATATATACTCCACCACACACTGTACAGATAGCAGTAATGTCAGTAATAGATATAATCACATACATTATATATTATATACAGTATATATACTCCACCACACACTGTACAGATAGCAGTAATGTCAGTAATAGATATAATCACATACATTATATATTATATACAGTATATATACTCCACCACACACTGTACAGATAGTAGTAATGTCAGTAATAGATATAATCACATACATTATACATTATATACAGTATATATACTCCACCACACACTGTACAGATAGTAGTAATGTCAGTAATAGATATAATCACATACATTATATATTATATACAGTATATATACTCCACCACACACTGTACAGATAGCAGTAATGTCAGTAATAGATATAATCACACACATTATATATTATATACAGTATATATACTCCACCACACACTGTACAGATAGTAGTAATGTCAGTAATAGATATAATCACATACATCATATATTATATACAGTATATATACTCCACCACACACTGTACATATAGCAGTAATGTCAGTAATAGATATAATCACACACATTATATATTATATACAGTATATATACTCCACCACACACTGTACAGATAGCAGTAATGTCAGTAATAGATATAATCACACACATTATACATTATATACAGTATATATATACTCCACCACACACTGTACAGATAGTAGTAATGTCAGTAATAGATATAATCACATACATCATATATTATATACAGTATATATACTCCACCACACACTGTACAGATAGCAGTAATGTCAGTAATAGATATAATCACATACATCATATATTATATACAGTATATATACTCCACCACACACTGTACATATAGCAGTAATGTCAGTAATAGATATAATCACATACATTATATATTATATACAGTATATATACTCCACCACACACTGTACAGATAGTAGTAATGTCAGTAATAGATATAATCACACACATTATATATTATATACAGTATATATACTCCACCACACACTGTACAGATAGTAGTAATGTCAGTAATAGATATAATCACATACATCATATATTATATACAGTATATATACTCCACCACACACTGTACATATAGCAGTAATGTCAGTAATAGATATAATCACATACATTATATATTATATACAGTATATATACTCCACCACACACTGTACAGATAGTAGTAATGTCAGTAATAGATATAATCACACACATTATATATTATATACAGTATATATACTCCACCACACACTGTACAGATAGCAGTAATGTCAGTAATAGATATAATCACATACATTATATATTATATACAGTATATATACTCCACCACACACTGTACAGATAGCAGTAATGTCAGTAATAGATATAATCACATACATTATATATTATATACAGTATATATACTCCACCACACACTGTACAGATAGTAGTAATGTCAGTAATAGATATAATCACATACATTATACATTATATACAGTATATATACTCCACCACACACTGTACAGATAGTAGTAATGTCAGTAATAGATATAATCACATACATTATATATTATATACAGTATATATACTCCACCACACACTGTACAGATAGCAGTAATGTCAGTAATAGATATAATCACACACATTATATATTATATACAGTATATATACTCCACCACACACTGTACAGATAGCAGTAATGTCAGTAATAGATATAATCACATACATTATATATTATATACAGTATATATACTCCACCACACACTGTACAGATAGCAGTAATGTCAGTAATAGATATAATCACATACATTATATATTATATACAGTATATATACTCCACCACACACTGTACAGATAGTAGTAATGTCAGTAATAGATATAATCACATACATTATATATTATATACAGTATATATACTCCACCACACACTGTACAGATAGCAGTAATGTCAGTAATAGATATAATCACATACATTATATATTATATACAGTATATATACTCCACCACACACTGTACAGATAGTAGTAATGTCAGTAATAGATATAATCACACGCATTATATATTATATACAGTATATATACTCCACCACACACTGTACAGATAGTAGTAATGTCAGTAATAGATATAATCACATACATTATATATTATATACAGTATATATACTCCACCACACACTGTACAGATAGCAGTAATGTCAGTAATAGATATAATCACATACATTATATATTATATACAGTATATATACTCCACCACACACTGTACAGATAGTAGTAATGTCAGTAATAGATATAATCACATACATTATACACTATATACAGTATATATACTCCACCACACACTGTACAGATAGTAGTAATGTCAGTAATAGATATAATCACACACATTATATATTATATACAGTATATATACTCCACCACACACTGTACAGATAGCAGTAATGTCAGTAATAGATATAATCACATACATTATATATTATATACAGTATATATACTCCACCACACACTGTACAGATAGTAGTAATGTCAGTAATAGATATAATCACATACATTATACACTATATACAGTATATATACTCCACCACACACTGTACAGATAGCAGTAATGTCAGTAATAGATATAATCACACACATTATACACTATATACAGTATATATACTCCACCACACACTGTACAGATAGCAGTAATGTCAGTAATAGATATAATCACACACATTATATATTATATACAGTATATATACTCCACCACACACTGTACAGATAGCAGTAATGTCAGTAATAGATATAATCACACACATTATATATTATATACAGTATATATACTCCACCACACACTGTACAGATAGTAGTAATGTCAGTAATATATATAATCACATACATTATATATTATATACAGTATATATACTCCACCACACACTGTACAGATAGTAGTAATGTCAGTAATATATATAATCACATACATTATATATTATATACAGTATATATACTCCACCACACACTGTACAGATAGTAGTAATGTCAGTAATAGATATAATCACATACATTATATATTATATACAGTATATATACTCCACCACACACTGTACAGATAGCAGTAATGTCAGTAATAGATATAATCACACACATTATATATTATATACAGTATATATACTCCACCTCACACTGTACAGATAGCAGTAATGTCAGTAATAGATATAATCACACACATTATATATTATATACAGTATATATACTCCACCACACACTGCACAGATAGCAGTAATGTCAGTAATAGATATAATCACACACACATTATATATTATATACAGTATATATACTCCACCACACACTGTACAGATAGTAGTAATGTCAGTAATAGATATAATCACACACATTATATATTATATACAGTATATATACTCCACCACACACTGTACAGATAGTAGTAATGTCAGTAATAGATATAATCACACACATTATATATTATATACAGTATATATGCTCCACCACACACTGTACAGATAGCAGTAATGTCAGTAATAGATATAATCACATACATTATATATTATATACAGTATATATACTCCACCACACACTGTACAGATAGCAGTAATGTCAGTAATAGATATAATCACACACATTATATATTATATACAGTATATATACTCCACCACACACTGTACAGATAGCAGTAATGTCAGTAATAGATATAATCACATACATTATATATTATATACAGTATATATACTCCACCACACACTGTACAGATAGCAGTAATGTCAGTAATAGATATAATCACATACATTATACATTATATACAGTATATATACTCCACCACACACTGTACAGATAGCAGTAATGTCAGTAATAGATATAATCACATACATTATACACTATATACAGTATATATACTCCACCACACACTGTACAGATAGCAGTAATGTCAGTAATAGATATAATCACATACATTATACATTATATACAGTATATATACTCCACCACACACTGTACAGATAGTAGTAATGTCAGTAATAGATATAATCACATACATTATATATTATATACAGTATATATACTCCACCACACACTGTACAGATAGCAGTAATGTCAGTAATAGATATAATCACACACATTATATATTATATACAGTATATATACTCCACCACACACTGTACAGATAGTAGTAATGTCAGTAATAGATATAATCACATACATTATATATTATATACAGTATATATACTCCACCTCACACTGTACAGATAGTAGTAATGTCAGTAATAGATATAATCACACCCATTATATATTATATACATATATATATACTCCACCACACACTGTACAGATAGCAGTAATGTCAGTAATAGATATAATCACATACATTATATATTATATACAGTATATATACTCCACCACACACTGTACAGATAGCAGTAATGTCAGTAATAGATATAATCACATACATTATATATTATATACAGTATATATACTCCACCACACACTGTACAGATAGTAGTAATGTCAGTAATAGATATAATCACATCACATTATATATTATATACAGTATATATACTCCACCACACACTGTACAGATAGCAGTAATGTCAGTAATAGATATAATCACATACATTATATATTATATACAGTATATATACTCCACCACACACTGTACAGATAGCAGTAATGTCAGTAATAGATATAATCACACACATTATATATTATATACAGTATATATATACTCCACCACACACTGTACAGATAGCAGTAATGTCAGTAATAGATATAATCACATACATTATATATTATATACAGTATATATACTCCACCACACACTGTACAGATAGCAGTAATGTCAGTAATAGATATAATCACACACATTATACATTATATACAGTATATATACTCCACCACACACTGTACAGATAGCAGTAATGTCAGTAATAGATATAATCACACACACATTATATATTATATACAGTATATATACTCCACCACACACTGTACAGATAGTAGTAATGTCAGTAATAGATATAATCACACACACATTATATATTATATACAGTATATATACTCCACCACACACTGTACAGATAGTAGTAATGTTAGTAATAGATATAATCACATACATTATATATTATATACAGTATATATACTCCACCACACACTGTACAGATAGCAGTAATGTCAGTAATAGATATAATCACATACATTATATATTATATACAGTATATATACTCCACCACACACTGTACAGATAATAGTAATGTCAGTAATAGATATAATCACACACATTATATATTATATACAGTATATATACTCCACCACACACTGTACAGATAGCAGTAATGTCAGTAATAGATATAATCACATACATTATATATTATATACAGTATATATACTCCATCACACACTGTACAGATAGCAGTAATGTCAGTAATAGATATAATCACATACATTATATATTATATACAGTATATATACTCCACCACACACTGTACAGATAATAGTAATGTCAGTAATAGATATAATCACACACATTATATATTATATACAGTATATATACTCCACCACACACTGTACAGATAGCAGTAATGTCAGTAATAGATATAATCACATACATTATATATTATATACAGTATATATACTCCATCACACACTGTACAGATAGCAGTAATGTCAGTAATAGATATAATCACATACATTATATATTATATACAGTATATATACTCCACCACACACTGTACAGATAGCAGTAATGTCAGTAATATATATAATCACATATATTATATACAGTATATATACTCCACCACACACTGTACAGATAGCAGTAATGTCAGTAATAGATATAATCACATACATTATATATTATATACAGTATATATACTCCACCTCACACTGTACAGATAGCAGTAATGTCAGTAATAGATATAATCACACATTATATATTATATACAGTATATATACTCCACCACACACTGTACAGATAGCAGTAATGTCAGTAATAGATATAATCACATACATTATATATTATATACAGTATATATACTCCACCACACACTGTACAGATAGCAGTAATGTCAGTAATAGATATAATCACATACATTATATATTATATACAGTATATATACTCCACCACACACTGTACAGATAGCAGTAATGTCAGTAATAGATATAATCACACACATTATATATTATATACAGTATATATACTCCACCACACACTGTACAGATAGTAGTAATGTCAGTAATAGATATAATCACATACATTATATATTATATACAGTATATATACTCCATCACACACTGTACAGATAGCAGTAATGTCAGTAATAGATATAATCACATACATTATATATTATATACAGTATATATACTCCACCACACACTGTACAGATAGTAGTAATGTCAGTAATAGATATAATCACATACATTATATATTATATACAGTATATATACTCCACCACACACTGTACAGATAGTAGTAATGTCAGTAATAGATATAATCACACACATTATATATTATATACAGTATATATACTCCACCACCACACACTGTACAGATAGTAGTAATGTCAGTAATAGATATAATCACATACATTATATATTATATACAGTATATATACTCCACCACACACTGTACAGATAGCAGTAATGTCAGTAATAGATATAATCACACACATTATATATTATATACAGTATATATACTCCACCACACACTGTACAGATAGTAGTAATGTCAGTAATAGATATAATCACATACATTATATATTATATACAGTATATATACTCCACCACACACTGTACAGATAGTAGTAATGTCAGTAATATATATAATCACACACATTATATATTATATACAGTATATATACTCCACCACACACTGTACAGATAGCAGTAATGTCAGTAATAGATATAATCACATACATTATATATTATATACAGTATATATACTCCACCACACACTGTACAGATAGCAGTAATGTCAGTAATAGATATAATCACACACATTATATATTATATACAGTATATATACTCCACCACACACTGTACAGATAGTAGTAATGTCAGTAATAGATATAATCACATACATTATATATTATATACAGTATATATACTCCACCACACACTGTACAGATAGCAGTAATGTCAGTAATAGATATAATCACATACAGTATATATTATATACAGTATATATACTCCACCACACACTGTACAGATAGTAGTAATGTCAGTAATAGATATAATCACACACATTATATATTATATACAGTATATATACTCCACCACACACTGTACAGATAGTAGTAATGTCAGTAATAGATATAATCACATACATCATATATTATATACAGTATATATACTCCACCACACACTGTACAGATAGGTAATGTCAGTAATAGATATAATCACACACATTATATATTATATACAGTATATATACTCCACCACACACTGTACAGATAGTAGTAATGTCAGTAATAGATATAATCACATACATTATATATTATATACAGTATATATACTCCACCACACACTGTACAGATAGCAGTAATGTCAGTAATAGATATAATCACACGCATTATATATTATATACAGTATATATACTCCACCACACACTGTACAGATAGTAGTAATGTCAGTAATAGATATAATCACACACATTATACATTATATACAGTATATATACTCCACCACACACTGTACAGATAGCAGTAATGTCAGTAATAGATATAATCACACACATTATATATTATATACAGTATATATACTCCACCACACACTGTACAGATAGCAGTAATGTCAGTAATAGATATAATCACATACATGATATATTATATACAGTATATATACTCCACCACACACTGTACAGATAGCAGTAATGTCAGTAATAGATATAATCACATACATTATATATTATATACAGTATATATACTCCACCACACACTGTACAGATAGCAGTAATGTCAGTAATAGATATAATCACACACATTATATATTATATACAGTATATATACTCCATCACACACTGTACAGATAGTAGTAATGTCAGTAATAGATATAATCACACACATTATACATTATATACAGTATATATACTCCACCACACACTGTACAGATAGCAGTAATGTCAGTAATAGATATAATCACACACATTATATATTATATACAGTATATATACTCCACCACACACTGTACAGATAGCAGTAATGTCAGTAATAGATATAATCACATACATTATATATTATATACAGTATATATACTCCACCACACACTGTACAGATAGCAGTAATGTCAGTAATAGATATAATCACACGCATTATATATTATATACAGTATATATACTCCATCACACACTGTACAGATAGCAGTAATGTCAGTAATAGATATAATCACATACATTATATATTATATACAGTATATATACTCCACCACACACTGTACAGATAGCAGTAATGTCAGTAATAGATATAATCACATACATTATATATTATATACAGTATATATACTCCACCACACACTGTACAGATAGCAGTAATGTCAGTAATAGATATAATCACACACATTATATATTATATACAGTATATATACTCCATCACACACTGTACAGATAGCAGTAATGTCAGTAATAGATATAATCACACACATTATATATTATATACAGTATATATACTACACCACACACTGTACAGATAGTAGTAATGTCAGTAATAGATATAATCACACACATTATATATTATATACAGTATATATACTCCACCACACAGTGTACAGATAGCAGTAATGTCAGTAATAGATATAATCACATACATTATATATTATATACAGTATATATACTCCACCACACACTGTACAGATAGTAGTAATGTCAGTAATAGATACATACATTATATATTATATACAGTATATATACTCCACCACACACTGTACAGATAGCAGTAATGTCAGTAATAGATATAATCACACGCATTATATATTATATACAGTATATATACTCCACCACACAGTGTACAGATAGCAGTAATGTCAGTAATAGATATAATCACATACATTATATATTATATACAGTATATATACTCCACCACACACTGTACAGATAGCAGTAATGTCAGTAATAGATATAATCACATACATTATATATTATATACAGTATATATACTCCACCACACACTGTACAGATAGTAGTAATGTCAGTAATAGATATAATCACATACATTATATATTATATACAGTATATACTCCACCACACACTGTACAGATAGCAGTAATGTCAGTAATAGATATAATCACATACATTATATATTATATACAGTATATATACTCCACCACACAGTGTACAGATAGCAGTAATGTCAGTAATAGATATAATCACATACATTATATATTATATACAGTATATATACTCCACCACACACTGTACAGATAGCAGTAATGTCAGTAATAGATATAATCACATACATTATATATTATATACAGTATATATACTCCACCACACACTGTACAGATAGTAGTAATGTCAGTAATAGATATAATCACATACATTATATATTATATACAGTATATATACTCCACCACACACTGTACAGATAGCAGTAATGTCAGTAATAGATATAATCACATACATTATATATTATATACAGTATATATACTCCACCACACACTGTACAGATAGCAGTAATGTCAGTAATAGATATAATCACACACATTATATATTATATACAGTATATATACTCCACCACACACTGTACAGATAGTAGTAATGTCAGTAATAGATATAATCACACACATTATATATTATATACAGTATATATACTCCACCACACACTGTACAGATAGCAGTAATGTCAGTAATAGATATAATCACATACATTATATATTATATACAGTATATATACTCCACCACACACTGTACAGATAGTAGTAATGTCAGTAATAGATATAATCACACACATTATATATTATATACAGTATATATACTCCGCCACACACTGTACAGATAGCAGTAATGTCAGTAATAGATATAATCACATACATTATATATTATATACAGTATATATACTCCACCACACACTGTACAGATAGTAGTAATGTCAGTAATAGATATAATCACATACATTATATATTATATACAGTATATATACTCCACCACACACTGTACAGATAGCAGTAATGTCAGTAATAGATATAATCACACACATTATATATTATATACAGTATATATACTCCACCACACACTGTACAGATAGCAGTAATGTCAGTAATAGATATAATCACACACATTATATATTATATACAGTATATATACTCCACCACACACTGTACAGATAGCAGTAATGTCAGTAATAGATATAATCACACGCATTATATATTATATACAGTATATATACTCCACCACACACTGTACAGATAATAGTAATGTCAGTAATAGATATAATCACACACATTATACATTATATACAGTATATATACTCCACCACACACTGTACAGATAGCAGTAATGTCAGTAATAGATATAATCACACACATTATATATTATATACAGTATATATACTCCACCACACACTGTACATATAGCAGTAATGTCAGTAATAGATATAATCACACACATTATATATTATATACAGTATATATACTCCACCACACACTGTACAGATAGCAGTAATGTCAGTAATAGATATAATCACACACATTATATATTATATACAGTATATATACTCCACCACACACTGTACAGATAGCAGTAATGTCAGTAATAGATATAATCACACACATTATATATTATATACAGTATATATACTCCACCACACACTGTACAGATAGTAGTAATGTCAGTAATAGATATAATCACATACATTATATATTATATACAGTATATATACTCCACCACACACTGTACAGATAGCAGTAATGTCAGTAATAGATATAATCACATACATTATATATTATATACAGTATATATACTCCACCACACACTGTACAGATAGCAGTAATGTCAGTAATAGATATAATCACATACATTATACATTATATACAGTATATATACTCCACCACACACACTGTACAGATAGCAGTAATGTCAGTAATAGATATAATCACATACATTATATATTATATACAGTATATATACTCCACCACACACTGTACAGATAGTAGTAATGTCAGTAATAGATATAATCACACACATTATATATTATATACAGTATATATACTCCACCACACACTGTACAGATAGCAGTAATGTCAGTAATAGATATAATCACATACATTATATATTATATACAGTATATATACTCCACCACACACTGTACAGATAGCAGTAATGTCAGTAATAGATATAATCACATACATTATATATTATATACAGTATATATACTCCACCACACACTGTACAGATAGCAGTAATGTCAGTAATAGATATAATCACACACATTATATATTATATACAGTATATATACTCCATCACACACTGTACAGATAGCAGTAATGTCAGTAATAGATATAATCACATACATTATATATTATATACAGTATATATACTCCACCACACACTGTACAGATAGCAGTAATGTCAGTAATAGATATAATCACATACATTATATATTATATACAGTATATATACTCCACCACACACTGTACAGATAGCAGTAATGTCAGTAATAGATATAATCACATACATTATATATTATATACAGTATATATACTCCACCACACACTGTACAGATAGTAGTAATGTCAGTAATAGATATAATCACATACATTATATATTATATACAGTATATATACTCCACCACACACTGTACAGATAGCAGTAATGTCAGTAATAGATATAATCACATACATTATATATTATATACAGTATATATACTCCATCACACACTGTACAGATAGCAGTAATGTCAGTAATAGATATAATCACATACATTATATATTATATACAGTATATATACTCCACCACACACTGTACAGATAGTAGTAATGTCAGTAATAGATATAATCACATACATTATATATTATATACAGTATATATACTCCACCACACACTGTACAGATAGCAGTAATGTCAGTAATAGATATAATCACATACATTATATATTATATACAGTATATATACTCCACCACACACTGTACAGATAGCAGTAATGTCAGTAATAGATATAATCACATACATTATACATTATATACAGTATATATACTCCACCACACACTGTACAGATAGTAGTAATGTCAGTAATAGATATAATCACATACATTATACACTATATACAGTATATATACTCCACCACACACTGTACAGATAGTAGTAATGTCAGTAATAGATATAATCACACACATTATATATTATATACAGTATATATACTCCACCACACACTGTACAGATAGCAGTAATGTCAGTAATAGATATAATCACACACATTATATATTATATACAGTATATATACTCCACCACACACTGTACAGATAGTAGTAATGTCAGTAATAGATATAATCACATACATTATATATTATATACAGTATATATACTCCACCACACACTGTACAGATAGCAGTAATGTCAGTAATAGATATAATCACACACATTATATATTATATACAGTATATATACTCCACCACACACTGTACAGATAGCAGTAATGTCAGTAATAGATATAATCACATACATTATATATTATATACAGTATATATACTCCATCACACACTGTACAGATAGCAGTAATGTCAGTAATAGATATAATCACATACATTATATATTATATACAGTATATATACTCCACCACACACTGTACAGATAGTAGTAATGTCAGTAATAGATATAATCACACACATTATATATTATATACAGTATATATACTCCACCACACACTGTACAGATAGTAGTAATGTCAGTAATAGATATAATCACATACATTATATATTATATACAGTATATATACTCCACCACACACTGTACAGATAGCAGTAATGTCAGTATAGATATAATCACACACATTATATATTATATACAGTATATATACTCCACCACACACTGTACAGATAGCAGTAATGTCAGTAATAGATATAATCACATACATTATATATTATATACAGTATATATACTCCATCACACACTGTACAGATAGCAGTAATGTCAGTAATAGATATAATCACATACATTATACATTATATACAGTATATATACTCCACCACACACTGTACAGATAGCAGTAATGTCAGTAATAGATATAATCACACACATTATATATTATATACAGTATATATACTCCACCACACACTGTACAGATAGCAGTAATGTCAGTAATAGATATAATCACATACATTATATATTATATACAGTATATATACTCCACCACACACTGTACAGATAGCAGTAATGTCAGTAATAGATATAATCACACACATTATATATTATATACAGTATATATACTCCACCACACACTGTACAGATAGTAGTAATGTCAGTAATAGATATAATCACATACATTATATATTATATACAGTATATATACTCCACCACACACTGTACAGATAGCAGTAATGTCAGTAATAGATATAATCACACACATTATACATTATATACAGTATATATACTCCACCACACACTGTACAGATAGCAGTAATGTCAGTAATAGATATAATCACACACATTATACATTATATACAGTATATATATACTCCACCACACACTGTACAGATAGTAGTAATGTCAGTAATAGATATAATCACATACATCATATATTATATACAGTATATATACTCCACCACACACTGTACAGATAGCAGTAATGTCAGTAATAGATATAATCACATACATCATATATTATATACAGTATATATACTCCACCACACACTGTACATATAGCAGTAATGTCAGTAATAGATATAATCACATACATTATATATTATATACAGTATATATACTCCACCACACACTGTACAGATAGTAGTAATGTCAGTAATAGATATAATCACACACATTATATATTATATACAGTATATATACTCCACCACACACTGTACAGATAGTAGTAATGTCAGTAAATAGATATAATCACATACATCATATATTATATACAGTATATATACTCCACCACACACTGTACATATAGCAGTAATGTCAGTAATAGATATAATCACATACATTATATATTATATACAGTATATATACTCCACCCACACACTGTGCAGATAGCAGTAATGTCAGTAATAGATATAATCACACACATTATATATTATATACAGTATATATACTCCATCACACACTGTACAGATAGTAGTAATGTCAGTAATAGATATAATCACACACATTATATATTAATATACAGTATATATACTCCACCACACACTGTACAGATAGTAGTAATGTCAGTAATAGATATAATCACACACATTATATATTATATACAGTATATATACTCCACCACACACTGTACAGATAGCAGTAATGTCAGTAATAGATATAATCACATACATTATATATTATATACAGTATATATACTCCACCACACACTGTACAGATAGTAGTAATGTCAGTAATAGATATAATCACACACATTATATATTATATACAGTATATATACTCCACCACACACTGTACAGATAGCAGTAATGTCAGTAATAGATATAATCACATACATTATATATTATATACAGTATATATACTCCACCACACACTGTACAGATAGCAGTAATGTCAGTAATAGATATAATCACATACATTATATATTATATACAGTATATATACTCCACCACACACTGTACAGATAGTAGTAATGTCAGTAATAGATATAATCACATACATTATACATTATATACAGTATATATACTCCACCACACACTGTACAGATAGTAGTAATGTCAGTAATAGATATAATCACATACATTATATATTATATACAGTATATATACTCCACCACACACTGTACAGATAGCAGTAATGTCAGTAATAGATATAATCACACACATTATATATTATATACAGTATATATACTCCACCACACACTGTACAGATAGTAGTAATGTCAGTAATAGATATAATCACATACATCATATATTATATACAGTATATATACTCCACCACACACTGTACATATAGCAGTAATGTCAGTAATAGATATAATCACACACATTATATATTATATACAGTATATATACTCCACCACACACTGTACAGATAGCAGTAATGTCAGTAATAGATATAATCACACATTATACATTATATACAGTATATATATACTCCACCACACACTGTACAGATAGTAGTAATGTCAGTAATAGATATAATCACATACATCATATATTATATACAGTATATATACTCCACCACACACTGTACAGATAGCAGTAATGTCAGTAATAGATATAATCACATACATCATATATTATATACAGTATATATACTCCACCACACACTGTACATATAGCAGTAATGTCAGTAATAGATATAATCACATACATTATATATTATATACAGTATATATACTCCACCACACACTGTACAGATAGTAGTAATGTCAGTAATAGATATAATCACACACATTATATATTATATACAGTATATATACTCCACCACACACTGTACAGATAGTAGTAATGTCAGTAATAGATATAATCACATACATCATATATTATATACAGTATATATACTCCACCACACACTGTACATATAGCAGTAATGTCAGTAATAGATATAATCACATACATTATATATTATATACAGTATATATACTCCACCACACACTGTACAGATAGTAGTAATGTCAGTAATAGATATAATCACACACATTATATATTATATACAGTATATATACTCCACCACACACTGTACAGATAGCAGTAATGTCAGTAATAGATATAATCACATACATTATATATTATATACAGTATATATACTCCACCACACACTGTACAGATAGCAGTAATGTCAGTAATAGATATAATCACATACATTATATATTATATACAGTATATATACTCCACCACACACTGTACAGATAGTAGTAATGTCAGTAATAGATATAATCACATACATTATACATTATATACAGTATATATACTCCACCACACACTGTACAGATAGTAGTAATGTCAGTAATAGATATAATCACATACATTATATATTATATACAGTATATATACTCCACCACACACTGTACAGATAGCAGTAATGTCAGTAATAGATATAATCACACACATTATATATTATATACAGTATATATACTCCACCACACACTGTACAGATAGCAGTAATGTCAGTAATAGATATAATCACATACATTATATATTATATACAGTATATATACTCCACCACACACTGTACAGATAGCAGTAATGTCAGTAATAGATATAATCACATACATTATATATTATATACAGTATATATACTCCACCACACACTGTACAGATAGTAGTAATGTCAGTAATAGATATAATCACATACATTATATATTATATACAGTATATATACTCCACCACACACTGTACAGATAGCAGTAATGTCAGTAATAGATATAATCACATACATTATATATTATATACAGTATATATACTCCACCACACACTGTACAGATAGTAGTAATGTCAGTAATAGATATAATCACACGCATTATATATTATATACAGTATATATACTCCACCACACACTGTACAGATAGTAGTAATGTCAGTAATAGATATAATCACATACATTATATATTATATACAGTATATATACTCCACCACACACTGTACAGATAGCAGTAATGTCAGTAATAGATATAATCACATACATTATATATTATATACAGTATATATACTCCACCACACACTGTACAGATAGTAGTAATGTCAGTAATAGATATAATCACATACATTATACACTATATACAGTATATATACTCCACCACACACTGTACAGATAGTAGTAATGTCAGTAATAGATATAATCACACACATTATATATTATATACAGTATATATACTCCACCACACACTGTACAGATAGCAGTAATGTCAGTAATAGATATAATCACATACATTATATATTATATACAGTATATATACTCCACCACACACTGTACAGATAGTAGTAATGTCAGTAATAGATATAATCACATACATTATACACTATATACAGTATATATACTCCACCACACACTGTACAGATAGCAGTAATGTCAGTAATAGATATAATCACACACATTATACACTATATACAGTATATATACTCCACCACACACTGTACAGATAGCAGTAATGTCAGTAATAGATATAATCACACACATTATATATTATATACAGTATATATACTCCACCACACACTGTACAGATAGCAGTAATGTCAGTAATAGATATAATCACACACATTATATATTATATACAGTATATATACTCCACCACACACTGTACAGATAGTAGTAATGTCAGTAATATATATAATCACATACATTATATATTATATACAGTATATATACTCCACCACACACTGTACAGATAGTAGTAATGTCAGTAATATATATAATCACATACATTATATATTATATACAGTATATATACTCCACCACACACTGTACAGATAGTAGTAATGTCAGTAATAGATATAATCACATACATTATATATTATATACAGTATATATACTCCACCACACACTGTACAGATAGCAGTAATGTCAGTAATAGATATAATCACACACATTATATATTATATACAGTATATATACTCCACCTCACACTGTACAGATAGCAGTAATGTCAGTAATAGATATAATCACACACATTATATATTATATACAGTATATATACTCCACCACACACTGCACAGATAGCAGTAATGTCAGTAATAGATATAATCACACACACATTATATATTATATACAGTATATATACTCCACCACACACTGTACAGATAGTAGTAATGTCAGTAATAGATATAATCACACACATTATATATTATATACAGTATATATACTCCACCACACACTGTACAGATAGTAGTAATGTCAGTAATAGATATAATCACACACATTATATATTATATACAGTATATATGCTCCACCACACACTGTACAGATAGCAGTAATGTCAGTAATAGATATAATCACATACATTATATATTATATACAGTATATATACTCCACCACACACTGTACAGATAGCAGTAATGTCAGTAATAGATATAATCACACACATTATATATTATATACAGTATATATACTCCACCACACACTGTACAGATAGCAGTAATGTCAGTAATAGATATAATCACATACATTATATATTATATACAGTATATATACTCCACCACACACTGTACAGATAGCAGTAATGTCAGTAATAGATATAATCACATACATTATACATTATATACAGTATATATACTCCACCACACACTGTACAGATAGCAGTAATGTCAGTAATAGATATAATCACATACATTATACACTATATACAGTATATATACTCCACCACACACTGTACAGATAGCAGTAATGTCAGTAATAGATATAATCACATACATTATACATTATATACAGTATATATACTCCACCACACACTGTACAGATAGTAGTAATGTCAGTAATAGATATAATCACATACATTATATATTATATACAGTATATATACTCCACCACACACTGTACAGATAGCAGTAATGTCAGTAATAGATATAATCACACACATTATATATTATATACAGTATATATACTCCACCACACACTGTACAGATAGTAGTAATGTCAGTAATAGATATAATCACACACATTATATATTATATACAGTATATATACTCCACCACACACTGTGCAGATAGCAGTAATGTCAGTAATAGATATAATCACACACACATTATATATTATATACAGTATATATACTCCACCACACACTGTACAGATAGCAGTAATGTCAGTAATAGATATAATCACACACACATTATATATTATATACTATATATACTCCACCACACACTGTACAGATAGCAGTAATGTCAGTAATAGATATAATCACATACATTATATATTATATACAGTATATATACTCCACCACACACTGTACAGATAGCAGTAATGTCAGTAATAGATATAATCACATACATTATATATTATATACAGTATATATACTCCACCACACACTGTACAGATAGTAGTAATGTCAGTAATAGATATAATCACATACATTATATATTATATACAGTATATATACTCCACCACACACTGTACAGATAGCAGTAATGTCAGTAATAGATATAATCACACACATTATATATTATATACAGTATATATACTCCACCACACACTGTACAGATAGTAGTAATGTCAGTAATAGATATAATCACATACATTATATATTATATACAGTATATATACTCCACCACACACTGTACAGATAGCAGTAATGTCAGTAATAGATATAATCACACACATTATATATTATATACAGTATATATACTCCACCACACACTGTACAGATAGCAGTAATGTCAGTAATAGATATAATCACACACATTATATATTATATACAGTATATATACTCCACCACACACTGTACAGATAGCAGTAATGTCAGTAATAGATATAATCACATACATTATATATTATATACAGTATATATACTCCACCACACACTGTACAGATAGCAGTAATGTCAGTAATAGATATAATCACATACATTATATATTATATACAGTATATATACTCCACCACACACTGTACAGATAGCAGTAATGTCAGTAATAGATATAATCACACACATTATATATTATATACAGTATATATACTCCACCACACACTGTACAGATTGTAGTAATGTCAGTAATATATATAATCACATACATTATATATTATATACAGTATATATACTCCACCACACACTGTACAGATAGCAGTAATGTCAGTAATAGATATAATCACACACATTATATATTATATACAGTATATATACTCCACCACACACTGTACAGATAGCAGTAATGTCAGTAATAGATATAATCACATACATTATATACAGTATATATACTCCACCACACACTGTACAGATAGCAGTAATGTCAGTAATAGATATAATCACATACATTATATATTATATACAGTATATATACTCCACCACACACTGTACAGATAGTAGTAATGTCAGTAATAGATATAATCACATACATTATACATTATATACAGTATATATACTCCACCACACACTGTACAGATAGTAGTAATGTCAGTAATAGATATAATCACATACATTATATATTATATACAGTATATATACTCCACCACACACTGTACAGATAGCAGTAATGTCAGTAATAGATATAATCACACACATTATATATTATATACAGTATATACTCCACCACACACTGTACAGATAGTAGTAATGTCAGTAATAGATATAATCACATACATTATATATTATATACAGTATATATACTCCACCACACACTGTACAGATAGTAGTAATGTCAGTAATAGATATAATCACATACATTATATATTATATACAGTATATATACTCCACCACACACTGTACAGATAGTAGTAATGTCAGTAATAGATATAATCACACATATTATATATTATATACAGTATATATACTCCACCACACACTGTACAGATAATAGTAATGTCAGTAATAGATATAATCACACACATTATATATTATATACAGTATATATACTCCACCACACACTGTACAGATAGCAGTAATGTCAGTAATAGATATAATCACACACATTATATATTATATACAGTATATATACTCCACCACACACTGTACAGATAGCAGTAATGTCAGTAATAGATATAATCACATACATTATACACTATATACAGTATATATACTCCACCACACACTGTACAGATAGCAGTAATGTCAGTAATAGATATAATCACATACATTATATATTATATACAGTATATATACTCCACCACACACTGTACAGATAGCAGTAATGTCAGTAATAGATATAATCACATACATTATATATTATATACAGTATATATACTCCACCACACACTGTACAGATAGCAGTAATGTCAGTAATAGATATAATCACATACATTATATATTATATACAGTATATATACTCCACCACACACTGTACAGATAGCAGTAATGTCAGTAATAGATATAATCACATACATTATATATTATATACAGTATATATACTCCACCACACACTGTACAGATAGCAGTAATGTCAGTAATAGATATAATCACATACATTATATATTATATACAGTATATATACTCCACCACACACTGTACAGATAGCAGTAATGTCAGTAATAGATATAATCACATACATTATATATTATATACAGTATATATACTCCACCACACACTGTACAGATAGCAGTAATGTCAGTAATAGATATAATCACATACATTATATATTATATACAGTATATATACTCCACCACACACTGTACAGATAATAGTAATGTCAGTAATAGATATAATCACATACATTATATATTATATACAGTATATATACTCCACCACACACTGTACAGATAGCAGTAATGTCAGTAATAGATATAATCACATACATTATATATTATATACAGTATATATACTCCACCACACACTGCACAGATAGTAGTAATGTCAGTAATAGATATAATCACATACATTATATATTATATACAGTATATATACTCCACCACACACTGTACAGATAGCAGTAATGTCAGTAATAGATATAATCACATACATTATATATTATATACAGTATATATACTCCATCACACACTGTACAGATAGTAGTAATGTCAGTAATAGATATAATCACATACATTATATATTATATACAGTAAATATACTCCACCACACACTGTACAGATAGTAGTAATGTCAGTAATAGATATAATCACATACATTATATATTATATACAGTATATATACTCCACCACACACTGCACAGATAGTAGTAATGTCAGTAATAGATATAATCACATACATTATATATTATATACAGTATATATACTCCACCACACACTGTACAGATAGCAGTAATGTCAGTAATAGATATAATCACATACATTATATATTATATACAGTATATATACTCCACCACACACTGTACATATAGCAGTAATGTCAGTAATAGATATAATCACATACATTATATATTATATACAGTATATATACTCCACCACACACTGTACAGATAGTAGTAATGTCAGTAATAGATATAATCACACACATTATATATTATATACAGTATATATACTCCACCACCACACACTGTACAGATAGCAGTAATGTCAGTAATAGATATAATCACATACATTATATATTATATACAGTATATATACTCCACCACACACTGTACAGATAGCAGTAATGTCAGTAATAGATATAATCACATACATTATATATTATATACAGTATATATACTCCACCACACACTGTACAGATAGCAGTAATGTCAGTAATAGATATAATCACATACATTATATATTATATACAGTATATATACTCCATCACACACTGTACAGATAGCAGTAATGTCAGTAATAGATATAATCACATACATTATATATTATATACAGTATATATACTCCACCACACACTGTACAGATAGCAGTAATGTCAGTAATAGATATAATCACATGCATTATATATTATATACAGTATATATACTCCACCACACACTGTACAGATAGCAGTAATGTCAGTAATAGATATAATCACATGCATTATACACTATATACAGTATATATACTCCACCACACACTGTACAGATAGTAGTAATGTCAGTAATAGATATAATCACACACATTATATATTATATACAGTATATATACTCCACCACACACTGTACAGATAGCAGTAATGTCAGTAATAGATATAATCACACACATTATATATTATATACAGTATATATACTCCACCACACACTGTACAGATAGCAGTAATGTCAGTAATAGATATAATCACATACATTATATATTATATACAGTATATATACTCCACCACACACTGTACAGATAGCAGTAATGTCAGTAATAGATACATACATTATATATTATATACAGTGTAGTGATATATATGTGATCAGGGACTGTTCATTATCTGTATATTTCTGATGTAGTGTATGAGGAGTTCAGGACGGAACGTTGTGTATGGGTTTAAGGACGGGAGGAATGTTATTCAGGGGCACAGGGGGATCCGTATTCCGCCATTTTGTTGTAGTCCTGATATTTTGTATCCGCGCTCTAGGTTCGTGGCTGTGACGATATTGCGTACGTATTAATTATGCGACGTTTTTCCCACCAATCACTGCATCCTTCTCTCAACCAATCACCGTGCCCCGCGACAGCTGTGAAGATGGCGGATCCCTGGTGGTGACACAGATCTGGTGAGAGGGGACAAGTTCTGGGAGGTGCGAGAGCAGGACGGGGTGATTGCAGCAGTGTCGGGAGAGAGCATGGTGGTCAGTGAGTGTACAGTGCGGGGTGGAGGAGCGGAGACAAGTGGTGTGACATCACTGCTGCTCCAACTATATAGGTGTGGGGGAGGGGCGACATCTGTCATTATACTGTACCGGGGTGACGTCACTGCTGCTTATGTGTACTGCAAAACTGACGTCATCACTATATATATTATTATAGTCCTTATAATTCTCATCATCATCCTAATAATCACTATCCTCATCAGCCTCCTACTCCTCATCATCGTTATCACTATCCTCATCAGCCTCCTCTTCGAAGGAGATAGTGTTTGCAGAGGTGTGTGGAGATTACTATAGAGATGTGTAGAGGAGAGGCAGGGGAGAAGTCCTGGAGGTGAGAGTATGAGGAGGAGATAAGGAGGTTGTGTGTAGAGGAGAGGCAGGGGAGAAGTCCTGGAGGTCAGAGTATGAGGAGGAGATAAGGAGGTTGTGTGTAGAGGAGAGGCAGAGGAGAAGTCCTGGAGGTGAGAGTATGAGGAGGAGATAAGGAGGTTGTGTGTAGAGGAGAGGCAGGGGAGAAGTCCTGGAGGTGAGAGTATGAGGAGGAGATAAGGAGGTTGTGTGTAGAGGAGAGACAGGGGAGAAGTCCTGGAGGTGAGAGTATGAGGAGGAGATAAGGAGGTTGTGTGTAGAGGAGAGGCAGGGGAGAAGTCCTGGAGGTGAGAGTATGAGGAGGAGATAAGGAGGTTGTGTGTAGAGGAGAGGCAGGGGAGAAGTCCTGGAGGTGAGAGTATGAGGAGGAGATAAGGAGGTTGTGTGTAGAGGAGAGGCAGGGGAGAAGTCCTGGAGGTGAGAGTATGAGGAGGAGATAAGGAGGTTGTGTGTAGAGGAGAGGCAGAGGAGAAGTCCTGGAGGTGAGAGTATGAGGAGGAGATAAGGAGGTTGTGTGTAGAGGAGAGGCAGGGGAGAAGTCCTGGAGGTGAGAGTATGAGGAGGAGATAAGGAGGTTGTGTGTAGAGGAGAGGCAGGGGAGAAGTCCTGGAGGTGAGAGTATGAGGAGGAGATAAGGAGGTTGTGTGTAGAGGAGAGGCAGGGGAGAAGTCCTGGAGATGAGAGTATGAGGAGGAGATAAGGAGGTTGTGTGTAGAGGAGAGACAGGGGAGAAGTCCTGGAGGTGAGAGTATGAGGAGGAGATAAGGAGGTTGTGTGTAGAGGAGAGGCAGGGGAGAAGTCCTGGAGGTGAGAGTATGAGGAGGAGATAAGGAGGTTGTGTGTAGAGGAGAGGCAGGGGAGAAGTCCTGGAGGTGAGAGTATGAGGAGGAGATAAGGAGGTTGTGTGTAGAGGAGAGGCAGGGGAGAAGTCCTGGAGGTGAGAGTATGAGGAGGAGATAAGAAGGTTGTGTGTAGAGGAGAGGCAGGGGAGAAGTCCTGGAGGTGAGAGTATGAGGAGGAGATAAGGAGGTTTTGTGTAGAGGAGAGGCAGGGGAGAAGTCCTGGAGGTGAGAGTATGAGGAGGAGATAAGGAGGTTGTGTGTAGAGGAGAGGCAGGGGAGAAGTCCTGGAGGTGAGAGTATGAGGAGGAGATAAGGAGGTTGTGTGTAGAGGAGAGGCAGGGGAGAAGTCCTGGAGGTGAGAGTATGAGGAGGAGATAAGGAGGTTGTGTGTAGAGGAGAGGCAGAGGAGAAGTCCTGGAGGTGAGAGTATGAGGAGGAGATAAGGAGGTTGTGTGTAGAGGAGAGGCAGGGGAGAAGTCCTGGAGGTGAGAGTATGAGGAGGAGATAAGGAGGTTGTGTGTAGAGGAGAGGCAGGGGAGAAGTCCTGGAGATGAGAGTATGAGGAGGAGATAAGGAGGTTGTGTGTAGAGGAGAGACAGGGGAGAAGTCCTGGAGGTGAGAGTATGAGGAGGAGATAAGGAGGTTGTGTGTAGAGGAGAGGCAGGGGAGAAGTCCTGGAGGGGAGAGTATGAGGAGGAGATAAGAAGGTTGTGTGTAGAGGAGAGGCAGGGGAGAAGTCCTGGAGGTGAGAGTATGAGGAGGAGATAAGGAGGTTGTGTGTAGAGGATAGGCAGGGGAGAAGTCCGGGAGGTGATAGTATGAGGAGGAGATAAGGAGGTTGTGTGTAGAGGAGAGGCAGGGGAGAAGTCCTGGAGGGGAGAGTATGAGGAGGAGATAAGAAGGTTGTGTGTAGAGGATAGGCAGGGGAGAAGTCCTGGAGGTGAGAGTATGAGGAGGAGATAAGGAGGTTTTGTGTAGAGGAGAGGCAGGGGAGAAGTCCTGGAGGTGAGAGTATGAGGAGGAGATAAGGAGGTTGTGTGTAGAGGAGAGGCAGGGCACAGGTCCTGGAGGTGAGAGTATGAGGAGGAGATAAGGAGGTTGTGTGTAGAGGAGAGGCAGGGGAGAAGTCCTGGAGGTGAGAGTATGAGGAGGAGATAAGGAGGTTGTGTGTAGAGGAGAGGCAGGGGAGAAGTCCTGGAGGTGAGAGTATGAGGAGGAGATAAGAAGGTTGTGTGTAGAGGAGAGGCAGGGGAGAAGTCCTGGAGGTGAGAGTATGAGGAGGAGATAAGGAGGTTTTGTGTAGAGGAGAGGCAGGGGAGAAGTCCTGGAGGTGAGAGTATGAGGAGGAGATAAGAAGGTTGTGTGTAGAGGAGAGGCAGGGGAGAAGTCCTGGAGGTGAGAGTATGAGGAGGAGATAAGAAGGTTGTGTGTAGAGGAGAGGCAGGGGAGAAGTCCTGGAGGTGAGAGTATGAGGAGGAGATAAGGAGGTTGTGTGTAGAGGAGAGGCAGGGGAGAAGTCCTGGAGGTGAGAGTATGAGGAGGAGATAAGGAGGTTGTGTGTAGAGGAGAGGCAGGGGAGAAGTCCTGGAGGTGAGAGTATGAGGAGGAGATAAGAAGGTTGTGTGTAGAGGAGAGGCAGGGGAGAAGTCCTGGAGGTCAGAGTATGAGGAGGAGATAAGAAGGTTGTGTGTAGAGGAGAGGCAGGGGAGAAGTCCTGGAGGTGAGAGTATGAGGAGGAGATAAGGAGGTTGTGTGTAGAGGAGAGGCAGGGGAGAAGTCCTGGAGGTGAGAGTATGAGGAGGAGATAAGGAGGTTGTGTGTAGAGGAGAGGCAGGGGAGAAGTCCTGGAGGTGAGAGTATGAGGAGGAGATAAGGAGGTTGTGTGTAGAGGAGAGGCAGGGGAGAAGTCCTGGAGGTGAGAGTATGAGGAGGAGATAAGGAGGTTGTGTGTAGAGGAGAGGCAGGGGAGAAGTCCTGGAGGTGAGAGTATGAGGAGGAGATAAGGAGGTTGTGTGTAGAGGAGAGGCAGGGGAGAAGTCCTGGAGGTGAGAGTATGAGGAGGAGATAAGAAGGTTGTGTGTAGAGGAGAGGCAGGGGAGAAGTCCTGGAGGTCAGAGTATGAGGAGGAGATAAGAAGGTTGTGTGTAGAGGAGAGGCAGGGGAGAAGTCCTGGAGGTGAGAGTATGAGGAGGAGATAAGGAGG
Organism: Rhinoderma darwinii; assembly: GCF_050947455.1. NCBI lineage: Eukaryota > Metazoa > Chordata > Amphibia > Anura > Rhinodermatidae > Rhinoderma > Rhinoderma darwinii. The sequence goes on from NW_027464504.1 coordinate 30,724, forward strand.
TTGTGTGTAGAGGAGAGGCAGGGGAGAAGTCCTGGAGGTGAGAGTATGAGGAGGAGATAAGAAGGTTGTGTGTAGAGGAGAGGCAGGGGAGAAGTCCTGGAGGTGAGAGTATGAGGAGGAGATAAGAAGGTTGTGTGTAGAGGAGAGGCAGGGGAGAAGTCCTGGAGGTGAGAGTATGAGGAGGAGATAAGAAGGTTGTGTGTAGAGGAGAGGCAGAGGAGAAGTCCTGGAGGTGAGAGTATGAGGAGGAGATAAGGAGGTTGTGTGTAGAGGAGAGGCAGGGGAGAAGTCCTGGAGGTGAGAGTATGAGGAGGAGATAAGGAGGTTGTGTGTAGAGGAGAGGCAGGGGAGAAGTCCTGGAGGTGAGAGTATGAGGAGGAGATAAGAAGGTTGTGTGTAGAGGAGAGGCAGGGGAGAAGTCCTGGAGGTCAGAGTATGAGGAGGAGATAAGAAGGTTGTGTGTAGAGGAGAGGCAGGGGAGAAGTCCTGGAGGTGAGAGTATGAGGAGGAGATAAGGAGGTTGTGTGTAGAGGAGAGGCAGGGGAGAAGTCCTGGAGGTGAGAGTATGAGGAGGAGATAAGGAGGTTGTGTGTAGAGGAGAGGCAGGGGAGAAGTCCTGGAGGTGAGAGTATGAGGAGGAGATAAGGAGGTTGTGTGTAGAGGAGAGGCAGGGGAGAAGTCCTGGAGGTGAGAGTATGAGGAGGAGATAAGAAGGTTGTGTGTAGCGGAGAGGCAGGGGAGAAGTCCTGGAGGTGAGAGTATGAGGAGGAGATAAGGAGGTTGTGTGTAGAGGAGAGGCAGGGGAGAAGTCCTGGAGGTGAGAGTATGAGGAGGAGATAAGGAGGTTGTGTGTAGAGGAGAGGCAGGGGAGAAGTCCTGGAGGTGAGAGTATGAGGAGGAGATAAGGAGGTTGTGTGTAGAGGAGAGGCAGGGGAGAAGTCCTGGAGGTGAGAGTATGAGGAGGAGATAAGGAGGTTGTGTGTAGAGGAGAGGCAGGGGAGAAGTCCTGGAGGTGAGAGTATGAGGAGGAGATAAGAAGGTTGTGTGTAGAGGAGAGGCAGGGGAGAAGTCCTGGAGGTGAGAGTATGAGGAGGAGATAAGAAGGTTGTGTGTAGAGGAGAGGCAGGGGAGAAGTCCTGGAGGTGAGAGTATGAGGAGGAGATAAGGAGGTTGTGTGTAGAGGAGAGGCAGGGGAGAAGTCCTGGAGGTGAGAGTATGAGGAGGAGATAAGGAGGTTGTGTGTAGAGGAGAGGCAGGGGAGAAGTCCTGGAGGTGAGAGTATGAGGAGGAGATAAGGAGGTTGTGTGTAGAGGAGAGGCAGGGGAGAAGTCCTGGAGGTGAGAGTATGAGGAGGAGATAAGGTTGTGTGTAGAGGAGAGGCAGGGGAGAAGTCCTGGAGGTGAGAGTATGAGGAGGAGATAAGGTTGTGTGTAGAGGAGAGGCAGGGGAGAAGTCCTGGAGGTGAGAGTTTGAGGAGGAGATAAGAAGGTTGTGTGTAGAGGAGAGGCAGGGCACAGGTCCTGGAGGTGAGAGTATGAGGAGGAGATAAGAAGGTTGTGTGTAGAGGAGATGCAGGGGAGAAGTCCTGGAGGTGAGAGTATGAGGAGGAGATAAGAAGGTTGTGTGTAGAGGAGAGGCAGGGGAGAAGTCCTGGAGGTGAGAGTATGAGGAGGAGATAAGGAGGTTTTGTGTAGAGGAGAGGCAGGGGAGAAGTCCTGGAGGTGAGAGTATGAGGAGGAGATAAGAAGGTTTTGTGTAGAGGAGAGGCAGGGGAGAAGTCCTGGAGGTGAGAGTATGAGGAGGAGATAAGGAGGTTTTGTGTAGAGGAGAGGCAGGGGAGAAGTCCTGGAGGTGAGAGTATGAGGAGGAGATAAGAAGGTTGTGTGTAGAGGAGAGGCAGGGGAGAAGTCCTGGAGGTGAGAGTATGAGGAGGAGATAAGGAGGTTGTGTGTAGCGGAGAGGCAGGGGAGAAGTCCTGGAGGTGAGAGTATGAGGAGGAGATAAGAAGGTTTTGTATAGAGGAGAGGCAGGGGAGAAGTCCTGGAGGTGAGAGTATGAGGAGGAGATAAGAAGGTTGTGTGTAGCGGAGAGGCAGGGGACTAGTCCTGGAGGTCAGAGTATGAGGAGGAGATAAGAAGGTTGTGTGTAGAGGAGAGGCAGGGGAGAAGTCCTGGAGGTGAGAGTATGAGGAGGAGATAAGAAGGTTTTGTGTAGAGGAGAGGCAGGGGAGAAGTCCTGGAGGTGAGAGTATGAGGAGGAGATAAGGAGGTTTTGTGTAGAGGAGAGGCAGGGGAGAAGTCCTGGAGGTGAGAGTATGAGGAGGAGATAAGGAGGTTTTGTGTAGAGGAGAGGCAGGGGAGAAGTCCTGGAGGTGAGAGTATGAGGAGGAGATAAGGAGGTTGTGTGTAGAGGAGAGGCAGGGGAGAAGTCCTGGAGGTGAGAGTATGAGGAGGAGATAAGAAGGTTGTGTGTAGAGGAGAGGCAGGGGAGAAGTCCTGGAGGTGAGAGTATGAGGAGGAGATAAGGAGGTTGTGTGTAGAGGAGAGGCAGGGGAGAAGTCCTGGAGGTGAGAGTATGAGGAGGAGATAAGGAGGTTTTGTGTAGAGGAGAGGCAGGGGAGAAGTCCTGGAGGTGAGAGTATGAGGAGGAGATAAGGAGGTTGTGTGTAGCGGAGAGGCAGGGGAGAAGTCCTGGAGGTGAGAGTATGAGGAGGAGATAAGAAGGTTTTGTGTAGAGGAGAGGCAGGGGAGAAGTCCTGGAGGTGAGAGTATGAGGAGGAGATAAGAAGGTTGTGTGTAGAGGAGAGGCAGGGGAGAAGTCCTGGAGGTGAGAGTATGAGGAGGAGATAAGGAGGTTGTGTGTAGAGGAGAGGCAGGGGAGAAGTCCTGGAGGTGAGAGTATGAGGAGGACATAAGGAGGTTGTGTGTAGAGGAAAGGCAGGGGAGAAGTCCTGGAGGTGAGAGTATGAGGAGGAGATAAGAAGGTTGTGTGTAGAGGAGAGGCAGGGGAGAAGTCCTGGAGGTGAGAGTATGAGGAGGAGATAAGAAGGTTTTGTGTAGAGGAGAGGCAGGGGAGAAGTCCTGGAGGTGAGAGTATGAGGAGGAGATAAGAAGGTTGTGTGTAGTGTTGAGGCAGTGGAGAAGTCCTGGAGGTGAGAGTATGAGGAGGAGATAAGGAGGTTGTGTGTAGAGGAGAGGCAGGGGAGAAGTCCTGGAGGTGAGAGTATGAGGAGGAGATAAGAAGGTTTTGTGTAGAGGAGAGGCAGGGGAGAAGTCCTGGAGGTGAGAGTATGAGGAGGAGATAAGGAGGTTGTGTGTAGAGGAGAGGCAGGGCACAGGTCCTGGAGGTGAGAGTATGAGGAGGAGATAAGGAGGTTGTCTGTAGAGGAGAAGCAGGGGAGAAGTCCTGGAGGTGAGAGTATGAGGAGGAGATAAGAAGGTTGTGTGTAGAGGAGAGGCAGGGGAGAAGTCCTGGAGGTGAGAGTATGAGGAGGATATAAGGAGGTTGTGTGTAGAGGAGAGGCAGGGGAGAAGTCCTGGAGGTGAGAGTATGAGGAGGAGATAAGGAGGTTTTGTGTAGAGGAGAGGCAGGGGAGAAGTCCTGGAGGTGAGAGTATGAGGAGGAGATAAGAAGGTTGTGTGTAGAGGAGAGGCAGGGCACAGGTCCTGGAGATGAGAGTATGAGGAGGAGATAAGGAGGTTGTGTGTAGAGGAGAGACAGGGGAGAAGTCCGGGAGGTGATAGTATGAGGAGGAGATAAGGAGGTTGTGTGTAGAGGAGAGACAGGGGAGAAGTCCTGGAGGTGAGAGTATGAGGAGGAGATAAGGAGGTTGTGTGTAGAGGAGAGACAGGGGAGAAGTCCGGGAGGTGATAGTATGAGGAGGAGATAAGGAGGTTGTGTGTAGAGGAGAGACAGGGGAGAAGTCCGGGAGGTGAGAGTATGAGGAGGAGATAAGGAGGTTGTGTGTAGAGGAGAGGCAGGGGAGAAGTCCTGGAGGTGAGAGTATGAGGAGGAGATAAGGAGGTTGTGTGTAGAGGAGAGACAGGGGAGAAGTCCGGGAGGTGATAGTATGAGGAGGAGATAAGGAGGTTGTGTGTAGAGGAGAGACAGGGGACAAGTCCTGGAGGTGAGAGTATGAGGAGGTGATAAGAAGGTTGTGTGTAGTGTTGAGGCAGTGGAGAAGTCATGGAGGTGAGAGTGTGAGGAGGAGATAAGAAGATTGTGTGTAGCGGAGAGGCAGGGGAGAAGTCCTGGAGGGGAGAGTATGAGGAGGAGATAAGAAGGTTGTGTGTAGCGGAGAGGCAGGGGAGAAGTCCTGGAGGTGAGAGTATGAGGAGGAGATAAGAAGGTTGTGTTTAGCGGAGAGGCAGGGGAGAAGTCCTGGAGGTGAGAGTATGAGGAGGAGATAAGGAGGTTGTGTGTAGAGGAGAAGCAGGGGAGAAGTCCTGGAGGTGAGAGTATGAGGAGGAGATAAGAAGATTGTGTGTAGCGGAGAGGCAGGGGAGAAGTCCTGGAGGTGAGAGTATGAGGAGGAGATAAGGAGGTTGTGTGTAGAGGAGAGGCAGGGGAGAAGTCCTGGAGGTGAGAGTATGAGGAGGAGATAAGGAGGTTGTGTGTAGAGGAGAGGCAGGGGAGAAGTCCTGGAGGTGAGAGTATGAGGAGGAGATAAGGAGGTTGTGTGTAGAGGAGAGGCAGGGGAGAAGTCCTGGAGGTGAGAGTATGAGGAGGAGATAAGAAGGTTGTGTGTAGAGGAGAGGCAGGGGAGAAGTCCTGGAGGTGAGAGTATGAGGAGGAGATAAGAAGGTTGTGTGTAGAGGAGAGGCAGGGGAGAAGTCCTGGAGGTGAGTGTCTGCGTTGCCAACCTTCACTTTAGTAATTTCTGGACGACTGAGTTAAAAATCACGGACAGACCATAATTTGGACGGACACATAATCGTTGCCTGTGCAGGGTGCTAGGAGTGACTGACCAATCACTGCTCCGCTCGTAGCTTTCCCACGCTAACTCAGGTGATGTTTTTTCTAATTAGAGTCGTTTACTTTCCCTTTTTTTTTATCCAACCGGCCCAGAATTTGGGAATGGGAAGGGGAAAAAAACAGAGAGATATCGTAGATTCAAAAACAGGTGGCACAAGCTAAGTTGTTTTTGGTAATACACTCACCTTCTGTGGTATTGCAAGAAAGTCGGCACAACACGATCATCTAGCTTGTGGAGACCTTCAGCTCCATACATGGGCAGTCTGCTGGCCTTCGGAGTGGGCATCGGCGGCTGAAAAATCAGCGGGATCTGATGTGGGAAAACCGTGCAAAGAAACTTGAAAAAGGATCACTTTTTGCTGAAGGCACTCCTGCACAAGCGTTGAAAATCGTCCGCGTCCCAAATCACGGAACGGCCTCTCAGTGAATGAAGTATAAAACCGCTTTATTGTTTAAATAAGACGTGTAATTAAAGAGGCTCTGTCACCAAATTATCAAATCCCTATCTCCTATTGCATGTGATCGGCGCTGCAATGTAGATAACCGTAACGTTTTTTGTTTTTTTTAAAAAACGATCATTTTTGAAGTTATAAGCAATTTTATATTTATGTAAATGAGGCTTTTTAATGGACAACTGGGCGTGTATTGTGTTTTTAGCAACTGAGCGTGTTTACTACTTTCACTGCACAATCACACTGTGCTGTGGATCATGCTGGGCTGGAACAATGAGAAGTGTAGAACACTGATTGGTCACTGATTGGTCACTGATTGGTCAGCCTCATACACTTCTCTGTACAACACCCAGTTGGTAAAAAGTAAAAACACGCCCAGTTGTCCATTGAGAAACTCATTAGCATAAATCTAAACTACCTCATAACTTGCTCAAAAATGATCGTTTTTCAAAATAAAAACCGCTGCTGTTCTCTACATTACAGCGCCAATCACATTATGTAGGAGATAGGGCACTTATAATCTGGTGACAGCCTCTTTATTACTAGGACCACTGTTATCTACATTACAGCGCCAATCACATTATGTAGGAGATAGGGCACTTATAATCTGGTGACAGCCTCTTTATTACTAGGACCACTGTTATCTACATTACAGCGCCAATCACATTATGTAGGAGATAGGGCACTTATAATCTGGTGACAGCCTCTTTATTACTAGGACCACTGTTATCTACATTACAGCGCCAATCACATTATGTAGGAGATAGGGCACTTATAATCTGGTGACAGCCTCTTTATTACTAGGACCACTGTTCTCTACATTACAGCGCCAATCACATTATGTAGGAGACAGGGCACTTATAATGTGGTGACAGCCTCTTTATTACTAGGACCACTGTTATCTACATTACAGCACAGATCACATTATGTAGGAGATAGGGCACGTATAATCTGGTGACAGCCTCTTTATTACTAGGACCACTGTTATCTACATTACAGCGCCAATCACATTATGTAGGAGACAGGGCACTTATAATCTGGTGACAGCCTCTTTATTACTAGGACCACTGTTATCTACATTACAGCGCCAATCACATTATGTAGGAGATAGGGCACTTATAATCTGGTGACAGCCTCTTTATTACTAGGACCACTGTTATCTACATTACAGCACTGATCACATTATGTAGGAGATAGGGCACTTATAATCTGGTGACAGCCTCTTTAAAACAACACATGTCTCTATAAATGGATCTGGAAGCTACGCGTTTCGACCTAGTCCTTAGATCTTCATCAGGCTTATCTGATGAAGACCTTAGTAGGTCAAAACGCATAGCTCTGCAGCATTTGGCTCAGACTTGTTCATTTCTCGCTTTTCCAGCATCCTCCACTCCTATACCCCCTCCTCTAAACAAACTCGGAATCCATATTGCCCCTGATGATGATAATGATCCCTCCGTGCTCAACACAATAAAAGTGCCCCAACACAGCCCCAGTTGAGCCCCCTGTAGATAGCCCCACGCAGCCTCCCCCTCCCCTCCGGTAGAGCGTGCCCCACGCAGCCTCCCCCTCCCCTCCGGTAGAGCGTGCCCCACGCAGCCTCCCCCTCCCCTCCGGTAGAGCGTGCCCCACGCAGCCTCCCCCTCCCCTCCGTTAGAGCGTGCCCCACGTAGCCTCCTTCTCCCCTCCGGTAGAGAGTGCGCCACGCAGCCTCCTTCTCCCCTCCGGTAGAGAGTGCCCCACGCAGCCTCCCCTCCCCCCGGTACAGAGTGCCCCACAGACCCCCTCCAGTAGAGAGTGCCACACAGTCTGGCCCTTGAAGTTAGTAGCACATTGGAGAGTGGTAGTTTACCGCTACCTCTCTCCACTCTGCCTGAAGTGACTCACATTTAGCAGCAGGTGACGCGGTGGCGGTCTGAGTAAGGTTAATGCCGACCCAGGAATGAACCGGTCCAGTCATCTGACCTGAGTCAGTCACTTGACCTCATGTCACTGACGTGATGTCTAACTAAATCCGGGACAGTTCTTTTTTCTGCCGGACACTAAATCGGCAGAAGAGAAACACCTGTTTTTGCAGACTGTTCGTAAATTTACGGATGGTTGGCAACCCTGGTGAGAGTATGAGGAGGAGATTGTGTGGAGGAGAGGTTGGGTTTGGGGTGGGGGGGTATGCGGAGATTAGTTTAGAGATATATGGAGGGCCAGGCAGTAGAGAAGACCTGGAGGTGAGGTTGTGTGAAGGAGAGGTTGGGTTTGGGGGAGGTCTGCGGAGATTAGTATAGAGATATATGGAGGTCTAGGCAGTAGAGAAGACCTGGAGGTGAGGGTATGAGGAGGTTGTGTGGAGGTGAGGTTGGGTTTGGGGGAGGTCTGCGTAGATTAGTATAGAGATATATGGAGGTCCAGGCAGTAGAGAAGACCTGGAGGTGAGGGTATGAGGAGGTAGTGTGGAGGGGAGGTTGGGTTTGGGGGGAGGTATGTGGAGATTAGTATAGAGATATATGGCGGTCCAGGCAGTAGAGAAGACCTGGAGGTGAGGGTATGAGGAGGTTGGGTTTGGGGGGAGGTCTGTGGAGATTAGTATACAGATATATGGAGGTCCAGGCAGTAGAGAAGACCTGGAGGTGAGGTTGTGTGGAGGAGAGGTTGGGTTTGGGGGGAGGTATGTGGAGATTAGTATAGCGATATATGGAAGTCCAGGCAGTAGAGAAGACCTGGAGGTGAGGGAATGAGGAGATTGTGTGGAGGGGAGGTTGGGTTTGGAGGGAGGTCTGCGGAGATTAGTATACAGATATATGGAGGTCCAGGCAGTAGAGAAGACCTGGAGGTGAGGTTGTGTGGAGGAGAGGTTGGGTTTGGGGGGAGGTATGTGGAGATTAGTATGGAGATATATGGAGGTCCAGGCAGTAGAGAAGACCTGGAGGTGAGGGTATGAGGAGGTTGTGTGGAGGGGAGGTTGGGTTTGGGGAGAGGTATGTGGAGATTAGTATAGAGATATATGGAGGTCCAGGCAGTAGAGAAGACCTGGAGGTGAGGGTATGCGGTTGCGTGGAGGGGAGGTTGGGTTTGGGGGGAGGTATGTGGAGATTAGTATAGAGATATATGGAGGTCCAGGCAGTAGAGAAGACCTGGAGGTGAGGGTATGAGGAGGTTGTGTGGAGTGGAAGGTGGCTTTGGGGGGAGGTATGTGGAGATTAGTTAGCGATATATGGAGGTCCAGGCAGTAGAGAAGACCTGGAGGTGAGGGAATGAGGAGACTGTGTGGAGGGGAGGTTGGGTTTGGGGGGAGGTATGTGGAGATTAGTATAGAGATATATGGAGGTCCAGGCAGTAGAGAAGACCTGGAGGTGAGGGTATGAGGAGGTTGTGTGGAGTGGAAGGTGGCTTTGGGGGGAGGTATGTGGAGATAAGTATAGCGATATATGGAGGTCCAGGCAGTAGAGAAGACCTGGAGGTGAGGGAATGGGGAGGTTGGGTTTGGGGGGAGGTATGTGGAGATTAGTATAGAGATATATGGAGGTCCAGGCAGTAGAGAAGACCTGGAGGTGAGGTTGTGTGGAGGGGAGGTTGGGTTTTGGGGGAGGTATGTGGAGATTAGTATAGAGATATATGGAGGTCCAGGCAGTAGAGAAGACCTGGAGGTGAGGGTATGAGGAGGTTGTGTGTTTATATTTATACTGGAGTTGGGGAAGGGGACTTCTGTCAACCATTAGCGTTCTTGTGAAGGAGATGACCACTTCTCCTGAGGAGGGTCCTGACGTTAGGGTGGCCACTGTCTAGTTCAGGGTTATGTTGTGATCTTTTGTAGGAGTTGGTAATACAGAAGAGTTTGGTTCTTTTTGGATTGGGATGATGTGAAGGGGTCACTGCGGAGGCTTCTCCATCAGAGCTCCACTGTCCTGGAGACGCTCTGTAATAGTTGATTATTTTTTTTTTGGTTGGGATGACCAGTGAGTCTGGAGCAGATGTTTCGGTGGTGGCCACTTCTAGCTCCAGAAGAGTCGGAGAATGACTATAGAGGCTTCTATGGGGATGTTGGCGTTTCGGCAGTGGTTATTGAGTGATGGGTGAATGTACATGGGATGTTCTCCTGAAGAGCAGAGTTACGAGGCCGGAGAGTGGCTGCTATCGGTGGCATGTCGCGGTCATCATGAGATAGGGCTCGGAGGGAGAGTAGAGGTCAGCGTTGAGCTCCTCCACCATGTTTATTTCCCGGGCATGGGATGTGACTGATCTGAAGACTGCCGTACTTTGGGCTGCCGGGGATAGTTTGTGGTGATTGTCATGTGACCAGTTCTGTTTCTCTGCAGGTTAGTGACGTGTGCCGCTGAGAGGGAACGTCCAATTCTCCGACCATCACAGACAATATGGAGGCGCCCGGGTTGGAGCAGATGCTGGAGAGCCGGCGGTGAGTGGGGGAGGTGATAACGTTGCTGAGTACAGGGGAGGGGGGTGCAATATGGGGGGATTAGTACACAATGATCCCAGCTGAGCTTCTGTGTTGGTGTCCTGCAGGTTCCCCTTGGATCTGCTGTCCCGCGGTCTGCTCCTCCTGTATGCTCCGCTGGGCCTCTGCCTCTTCTTACTGCGTCTCTTCATTGGCGCTCATGTGTTTCTAGTGAGCTGCGTCCTCCCCGACTGTCCAATAAGAAGGTGGGTGTCCTGTCAGCGTGAACCATGAGAGGGGGGTACATGAGATAGAACCCCCCCCCCCTCTACATGATGATGACATTGGGGGGGGGTGTGTATTACTATCATTGTCACCCCCCCTCCTTACATGATGATGATGATATTGGTGGTGGGGGGGTATATCACTATCATTGTCACCCCCCCCCTCCTTACATGATGATGACATTGGGGGGGGGTGTGTATTACTATCATTGTCACCCCCCTCCTTACATGATGATGATGATATTGGTGGTGGGGGGGTATATTACTATCATTGTCACCCCCCTCCTTACATGATGATGACATTGGGGGGGGGTATATTACTATCATTGTCACCCCCCTCCTTACATGATGATGATATTGGGGGGGGGGGGCTGTATTACATTGTCACCCCCCCTCCTTACATGATGATGACATTGGGGGGGTGTATTACTGGAGAGAACATTCCCCCTCCTTACATGATGCTGGATAGTGACCATGTTACTGTGGCGTCTGGCTGGGGGGCTCCTCCTTTGTGGCCCCCTCACATGCTGCGTTTTTGTTCTCTGGTGTCAGGTTCCTGGTGCGGGTCATGGCCTCGGTTCTCGGAGTCGTCATCTCTCAGTCTGGAGAACAGGATCCTGCAGTGAAGATTTACGTTTCTAATCACATGACCTGCATCGACCACAACGTGCTAAGTCTCCTCACTGTCTGCAGCACTGTAAGTCACATGACCTTAGCACTCCGGGGGTTAAAGTAGCGCTACTGACCACCTTGTATTTCTCAGCCATCTGTGTCCTGTCCTCCTGGATTTCTGTGCTGGGCTCGGGGATTTTTTGAGCTTGGGGCTCCTGGGAGCCGAACTCAACTACAGGAGTGTCTGAAGCATTATCTGTCTCAGCCGGGGAGTCCTCCGCTATTACTGTTCCCAGAGGAGGAGACCACCAATGGCAAAGTCGGTCTACTACACTTCAGGTACCAGGATCCGTTACTGGATGAGAACGCAGCATAGGGATCAGATACTGGATGAGAACGCAGCATAGGGATCAGTTACTGGATGAGAACGCAGCATAGGGATCAGTTACTGGATGAGAACACAGCATAGGGATCAGTTACTGGATGAGAACGCAGCATAGGGATCAGTTACTGGATGAGAACGCAGCATAGGGATCAGTTACTGGATGAGAACGCAGCATAGGGATCAGTTACTGGATGAGAACGCAGCATAGGGATCAGATACTGGATGAGAACACAGCATAGGGATCAGTTACTGGATGAGAACGCAGCATAGGGATCAGATACTGGATGAGAACACAGCATAGGGATCAGTTACTGGATGAGAACACAGCATAGGGATCAGTTACTGGATGAGAACGCAGCATAGGGATCAGTTACTGGATGAGAACGCAGCATAGGGATCAGTTACTGGATGAGAACGCAGCATAGGGATCAGATACTGGATGAGTACGCAGCATAGGGATCAGTTACTGGATGAGAACGCAGCATAGGGATCAGTTACTGGATGAGAACGCAGCATAGGGATCAGTTACTGGATGAGAACGCAGCATAGGGATCAGTTACTGGATGAGAACGCAGCATAGGGATCAGTTACTGGATGAGAACGCAGCATAGGGATCAGTTACTGGATGAGAACGCAGCATAGGGATCAGTTACTGGATGAGAACGCAGCGTAGGGATCAGATACTGGATGAGAACACAGCATAGGGATCAGTTACTGGATGAGTACGCAGCATAGGGATCAGTTACTGGATGAGTAAGCAGCATAGGGATCAGTTACTGGATGAGAACGCAGCATAGGGATCAGTTACTAGATGAGAACGCATCATAGGGATCAGTTACTGGATGAGTACGCAGCATAGGGATCAGTTACTGGATGAGTACGCAGCATAGGGATCAGTTACTGGATGAGTACGCAGCATAGGGATCAGTTACTGGATGAGTACGCAGCATAGGGATCAGTTACTGGATGAGTACGCAGCATAGGGATCAGTTACTGGATGAGTACGCAGCATAGGGATCAGTTACTGGATGAGTACGCAGCATAGGGATCCGTTACTGGATGAGTACGCAGCATAGGGATCCGTTACTGGATGAGTACGCAGCATAGGGATCAGTTACTGGATGAGTACGCAGCATAGGGATCAGATACTGGATGAGTACGCAGCATAGGGATCAGTTACTGGATGAGAATGCAGCATAGGGATCAGTTACTGGATGAGAATGCAGCATAGGGATCAGTTACTGGATGAGTACGCAGCATAGGGATCAGTTACTGGATGAGAACGCAGCATTGGGATCAGTTACTGGATGAGAACGCAGCATAGGGATCAGTTACTGGATGAGTACACAGCATAGGGATCAGTTACTGGATGAGAGCGCAGCATTGGGATCAGTTACTGGATGAGAACGCAGCATTGGGATCAGTTACTGGATGAGAACGCAGCATAGGGATCAGTTACTGGATGAGAACGCAGCATAGGGATCGGATATTGGATGAGAGCGCAGCATTGGGATCAGTTATTGGATGAGAACGCAGCATAGGGATCAGTTACTGGATGAGTACACAGCATAGGGATCAGTTACTGGATGAGAACGCAGCATAGGGATCAGTTACTGGATGAGAACGCAGCATAGGGATCGGTTACTGGATGAGAGCGCAGCATAGGGATCGGTTACTGGATGAGAACGCAGCATAGGGATCGGATACTGGATGAGAACGCAGCATAGGGATCGGATACTGGATGAGAACGCAGCATAGGGATCGGATATTGGATGAGAACGCAGCATAGGGATCGGTTACTGGATGAGAACGCAGCATAGGGATCGGTTACTGGATGAGAACGCAGCATAGGGATTCGTTACTGGATGAGAACGCAGCATAGGGATCAGTTACTGGATGAGAACGCAGCATAGGGATCAGTTACTGGATGAGAACGCAGCATAGGGATCAGTTACTGGATGAGAACGCAGCATAGGGATCAGTTACTGGATGAGAACGCAGCATAGGGATCAGTTACTGGATGAGAACGCAGCATAGGGATCAGTTACTGGATGAGAACGCAGCATAGGGATCAGTTACTGGATGAGAACGCAGCATAGGGATCAGATACTGGATGAGAACACAGCATAGGGATCAGTTACTGGATGAGAACGCAGCGTAGGGATCAGTTACTGGATGAGTACACAGCGTAGGGATCAGATACTGGATGAGAAAGCAGCATGGGGATCAGTTACTGGATGAGAACGCAGCATAGGGCTCAGTTACTGGATGAGTACACAGCATAGGGATCAGTTACTGGATGAGAACGCAGCATAGGGATCAGTTACTGGATGTTTACGCAGCATAGGGATCAGTTACTGGATGTTTACGCAGCATAGGGATCAGTTACTGGATGAGAACGCAGCATAGGGATCAGTTACTGGATGAGAACGCAGCATAGGGATCAGTTACTGGATGAGAACGCAGCATAGGGATCAGTTACTGGATGAGAACGCAGCATAGGGATCAGTTACTGGATGAGAACGCAGCATAGTGATCAGTTACTGGATGAGAACGCAGCATAGGGATCAGTTACTGGATGAGAACGCAGCATAGGGATCAGTTACTGGATGAGAAAGCAGCATAGGGATCAGTTACTGGATGAGTACGCAGCATAGGGATCAGTTACTGGATGAGAACGCAGCATAGGGATCAGTTACTGGATGAGAACGCAGCATAGGGATCAGATACTGGATGAGAACGCAGCATAGGGATCAGATATTGGATGAGAACGCAGCATAGGGATCAGTTACCGGATGAGTACACCACATGCGGATCAGGTACTGGATGTGTACAGTGTAGGGATCAGGTACTAGATGTGTATAGTGTAGGGATCCGGTGCTGGATGTGTACGGTGTAGGGATCAGGTACTGGATGTGTACAGTGTAGGGATCAGGTACTGGATGTGTACAGTGTAGGGATCAGGTGCTGGATGTGTACAGTGTAGGGATCAGGTGCTGGATGTGTACAGTGTAGGGATCAGGTGCTGGATGTGTACAGTGTAGGGATCAGGTGCTGGATGTGTACACAGCCTCTGATGTATTATTGTGGCGGGGGTGGGGTGACTCATGATATTGTTTTGTCTGTCAGTTCTTGGCCGTTCTCGCTGTCGGACTCTGTGCAGCCTCTGACCCTGAGTGTGAGCAGAGCCCTCGTCTCTGTGGTGAGTTCAGTATAAAGGGTCATTCAGCGTGTTCTAAAGCCGACATCCCCCTCTCTCGCCCACCTCCTCCCTCTCTCTCATCCTCTCTCGCCCACCTCCTCTCTCTCTCTCTCTCTCTCTCTCTCTCTCTCTCATCCTCTCTCGCCCACCTCCTCCCTCTCTCTCTCTCTCTCATCCTCTCTCGCCCACCTCCTCCCTCTCTCTCTCTCATCCTCTCTCGCCCACCTCCTCCCTCTCTCTCTCTCATCCTCTCTCACCCACATCCTCTCTCTCTCTCTCATCCTCTCACGCCCACCTCCTCCCTCTCTCGCCCTCCTCCTCCTCCCTCTCTCGCCCTCCTCCTCCCCCTCTCTCGCCCTCCTCCTCCCCCTCTCTCGCCCTCCTCCTCCCCCTCTCTCGCCCTCCTCCTCCCCCTCTCTCGCCCTCCTCCTCCCCCTCTCTCGCCCTCCTCCCCCTCTCTCGCCCTCCTCCCCCTCTCTCGCCCTCCTCCCCCTCTCTCGCCATCCTCCTCCCCCTCTCTCGCCCTCCTCCTCCCCCTCTCTCGCCCTCCTCCTCCCCCTCTCTCGCCCTTCTCCTCCCCCTCTCTCGCCCTCTCTCGCCCTCCTCCTCCCCCTCTCTCGCCCTCCTCCCCCCTCTCTCGCCCTCCTCCCCCCCCCTCTCTCGCCCTCCTCCCCCCCCCCTCTCTCGCCCTCCTCCCCCCCCTCTCTCGCCCTCCTCCCCCCCCTCTCTCGCCCTCCTCCCCCCCCTCTCTCGCCCTCCCCCCCCCCCTCTCTCGCCCTCCTCCCCCCCCTCTCTCGCCCTCCTCCCCCCCCTCTCTCGCCCTCCTCCCCCCCCTCTCTCGCCCTCCTCCCCCCCCTCTCTCGCCCTCCTCCCCCCCCTCTCTCGCCCTCCTCCCCCTCTCTCGCCCTCCTCCCCCTCTCTCGCCCTCCTCCCCCTCTCTCGCCCTCCTCCCCCTCTCTCGCCCTCCTCCCCCTCTCTCGCCCTCCTCCCCCTCTCTCGCCCTCCTCCCCCTCTCTCGCCCTCCTCCCCCTCTCTCGCCCTCCTCCCCCTCTCTCGCCCTCCTCCCCCTCTCTCGCCCTCCTCCCCCTCTCTCGCCCTCCTCCCCCTCTCTCGCCCTCCTCCCCCTCTCTCGCCCTCCTCCCCCTCTCTCGCCCTCCTCCCCCTCCAACCCCTCTCTCGCCCTCCTCCTCCCCCTCTCTCGCCCTCCTCCTCCCCCTCTCTCGCCCCCCTCCTCCCCCTCTCTCGCCCCCCTCCTCCCCCTCTCTCGCCCCCCTCCTCCCCCTCTCTCGCCCCCCTCCTCCCCCTCTCTAGCCCCCCTCCTCCCCCTCTCTCGCCCTCCTCCTCCCCCTCTCTCGCCCTCCTCCTCCCCCTCTCTCGCCCTCCTCCTCCCCCTCTCTCGCCCTCCTCCTCCCCCTCTCTCGCCCTCCTCCTCCCCCTCTCTCGCCCTCCTCCTCCCCCTCTCTCGCCCTCCTCCTCCCCCTCTCTCGCCCCTCCTCCTCCCCCTCTCTCGCCCCTCCTCCTCCCCCTCTCTCGCCCCTCCTCCTCCCCCTCTCTCGCCCCTCCTCCTCCCCCTCTCTCGCCCTCCTCCCCCCCCTCTCTCGCCCTCCTCCCCCCCCTCTCTCGCCCTCCTCCCCCCCCTCTCTCGCCCTCCTCCCCCCCTCTCTCGCCCTCCTCCCCCCCCCTCTCTCGCCCTCCTCCCCCCCTCTCTCGCCCTCCTCCCCCCCTCTCTCGCCCTCCTCCCCCTCTCTCGCCCTCCTCCCCCTCTCTCGCCCTCCTCCCCCTCTCTCGCCCTCCTCCTCCCCCTCTCTCGCCCTCCTCCTCCCCCTCTCTCGCCCTCCTCCTCCCCCTCTCTCGCCCTCCTCCTCCCCCTCTCTCGCCCTCCTCCTCCCCCTCTCTCGCCCCTCCTCCTCCCCCTCTCTCGCCCCTCCTCCTCCCCCTCTCTCGCCCTCCTCCTCCCCCTCTCTCGTCCCTCCTCCTCCCCCTCTCTCGCCCCTCCTCCTCCCCCTCTCTCGCCCTCCTCCTCCCCCTCTCTCGCCCTCCTCCTCCCCCTCTCTCGCCCTCCTCCTCCCCCTCTCTCGCCCCTCCTCCTCCCCCTCTCTCGCCCTCCTCCTCCCCCTCTCTCGCTCCTCCTCCTCCCCCTCTCTCGCCCTCCTCCCCCCTCTCTCGCCCTCCTCCCCCCCCTCTCTCGCCCTCCTCCCCCCCCTCTCTCGCCCTCCTCCCCCCCCCCTCTCTCGCCCTCCTCCCCCCCCTCTCTCGCCCTCCCCCCCCCCTCTCTCGCCCTCCCCCCCCCCTCTCTCGCCCTCCTCCCCCCCCTCTCTCGCCCTCCTCCCCCTCTCTCGCCCTCCTCCCCCTCTCTCGCCCTCCTCCCCCTCTCTCGCCCTCCTCCCCCTCTCTCGCCCTCCTCCCCCTCTCTCGCCTTCCTCCTTCCCCTCTCGCCCCCCTCCTCCCCCTCTCGCCCCCCTCCTCCCCTCTCGCCCCCCTCCTCCCCCTCTCGCCCCCCTCCTCCCCCTCTCGCCCCCCTCCTCCCCCTCTCGCCCCCCTCCTCCCCCCCCTCCTCCCCCTCTCGCCCCCCTCCTCCCCCTCTCGCCCCCTCCTCCCCCTCTCGCCCTCCTCCTCCCCCTCTCGCCCCCCTCCTCCCCCTCTCGCCCCCCTCCTCCCCCTCTCGCCCCCCTCCTCCCCCTCTCGCCCCCCTCCTCCCCCTCTCGCCCCCTCCTCCCCCTCTCGCCCCCCTCCTCCCCCTCTCGCCCCCCTCCTCCCCCTCTCGCCCCCCTCCTCCCCCTCTCGCCCCCCTCCTCCCCCTCTCGCCCCCCTCCTCCCCCTCTCGCCCCCCTCCTCCCCCTCTCGCCCCCCTCCTCCCCCTCTCGCCCCCCTCCTCCCCCTCTCGCCCCCCTCCTCCCCCTCTCTCGCCCCCCTCCTCCCCCTCTGTCGCCCCCCTCCTCCCCCTCTGTCGCCCCCCTCCTCCCCCTCTGTCGCCCCTCCTCCTCCCCCTCTCTCGCCCCTCCTCCTCCCCCTCTCTCGCCCCTCCTCCTCCCCCTCTCTCGCCCCTCCTCCTCCCCCTCTCTCGCCCCTCCTCCTCCCCCTCTCTCGCCCCTCCTCCTCCCCCTCTCTCGCCCTCCTCCTCCCCCTCTCTCGCCCTCCTCCTCCCCCTCTCTCGCCCTCCTCCTCCCCCTCTCTCGCCCTCCTCCTCCCCCTCTCTCGCCCTCCTCCTCCCCCTCTCGCCCTCCTCCTCCCCCTCTCGCCCTCCTCCTCCCCCTCTCGCCCTCCTCCTCCCCCTCTCGCCCTCCTCCTCCCCCTCTCGCCCTCCTCCTCCCCCTCTCGCCCTCCTCCTCCCCCTCTCGCCCTCCTCCTCCCCCTCTCGCCCTCCTCCTCCCCCTCTCGCCCTCCTCCTCCCCCTCTCGCCCTCCTCCTCCCCCTCTCGCCCTCCTCCTCCCTCTCTCTCTCTCTCTCTCTCATCCTCTCTCGCCCACCTCCTCCCTCTCTCTCTCTCATCCTCTCTCGCCCACCTCCTCCCTCTCTCTCTCTCATCCTCTCTCGCCCTCCTCCTCCCTCTCTCTCTCTCATCCTCTCTCGCCCACCTCCTCCCTCTCTCTCTCTCTCTCATCCTCTCTCGCCCACCTCCTCCCTCTCTCTCTCTCTCTCATCCTCTCTCGCCCACCTCCTCCCTCTCTCTGTCTCTCATCCTCTCTCGCCCACCTCCTCCCTCTCTCTCTCTCATCCTCTCTCGCCCACCACCTCCCTCTCTCTCATCCTCTCGCCCAACTCCTCCCTCTCTCTCTCTCATCCTCTCGCCCAACTCCTCCCTCTCTCGCCCACCTCCTCCCTCCCTCTCGCCCCCCTCTCTGCCTCTCGCCCCCCCTCTCTGCTTCTCCCTCTCTCACCCCCTTTTTCTCTGTCTCTCTCCTCCTCTGTCTCTCTCCCCCTCTCTGCCTCTCGCACCCCCCTCTCTGCCTCTCGCACCCCCCTCTCTGCCTCTCGCACCCCCCTCTCTGCCTCTCGCACCCCCCTCTCTGCCTCTCGCACCCCCTTCTCTGCCTCTCGCACCCCCCTCTCGCCCCGCCTCTCTGCCTCTCGCCCCCCCTCTCTGCCTCTCGCCCCCCCTCTCTGCCTCTCGCTCTGCCTCTCGCCCACCCTCTCTGCCGCTCGCTCTGCCCCTCTCCCCCCTCTCTGCCTCTCGCCCCCCCTCTCTGCCTCTCGCCCCCCCTCTCTGCCTCTCGCCCCCCCTCTCTGCCTCTCGCCCCCCCTCTCTGCCTCTCGCCCCCCCTCTCTGCCTCTCGCCCCCCCTCTCTGCCTCTCGCCCCCCCTCTCTGCCTCTCGCCCCGCCTCTCGCCCCGCCTCTCTGCCTCTCGCCCCCCCTCTCTGCCTCTCGCCCCCCCTCTCTGCCTCTCGCCCCCCCTCTCTGCCTCTCGCCCCCCCTCTCTGCCTCTCGCCCCCCCTCTCTGCCTCTCGCCCCCCCTCTCTGCCTCTCGCTCTGCCTCTCGCCCACCCTCTCTGCCGCTCGCTCTGCCCCTCGCCCCCCCCTCTCTGCTTCTCGCCCCCCCTCTCTGCCTCTCGCCCCCCCCTCTCTGCCTCTCGCCCCCCCTCTCTGCCTCTCGCCCCCCCTCTCTGCCTCTCGCCCCCCCTCTCTGCCTCTCGCCCCCCCTCTCTGCCTCTCGCCCCCCCTCTCTGCCTCTCGCCCCCCCCTCTCTGCCTCTCGCCCCCCCCTCTCTGCCTCTCGCCCCCCCCTCTCTGCCTCTCGCCCCCCCCTCTCTGCCTCTCGCCCCCCCCTCTCTGCCTCTCGCCCCCCCTCTCTGCCTCTCGCCCCCCCTCTCTGCCTCTCGCCCCCCCTCTCTGCCTCTCGCCCCCCCTCTCTGCCTCTCGCCCCCCCTCTCGCCTCTCGCCCCCCCTCTCTGCCTCTCGCCCCCCCCTCTGCCTCTCGCCCCCCCTCTCTGCCTCTCGCCCCCCCTCTCTGCCTCTCGCCCCCCCTCTCTGCCTCTCGCCCCCCCTCTCTGCCTCTCGCCCCCCCTCTCTGCCTCTCGCCCCCCCTCTCTGCCTCTCGCCCCCCTCTCTGCCTCTCGCCCCCCTCTCTGCCTCTCGCCCCCCCTCTCTGCCTCTCGCCCCCCCTCTCTGCCTCTCGCCCCCCCTCTCTGCCTCTCGCTCTCTGCCTCTCGCCCCCCCTCTCTGCCTCTCGCTCTCTGCCTCTCGCCCCCCCTCTCTGCCTCTCGCCCCCCCTCTCTGCCTCTCGCCCCCCCTCTCTGCCTCTCGCCCCCCCTCTCTGCCTCTCGCCCCCCCTCTCTGCCTCTCGCCCCCCCTCTCTGCCTCTCGCCCCCCCTCTCTGCCTCTCGCCCCCCCTCTCTGCCTCTCGCCCCCCCTCTCTGCCTCTCGCCCCCCCTCTCTGCCTCTCGCCCCCCCTCTCTGCCTCTCGCCCCCCCTCTCTGCCTCTCGCCCCCCCTCTCTGCCTCTCGCCCCCCCTCTCTGCCTCTCGCCCCCCCTCTCTGCCTCTCGCCCCCCCTCTCTGCCTCCTGCCCCCCCTCTCTGCCTCTCGCCCCCCCTCTCTGCCTCTCCCTCTCTCACCCCCTTTTTCTCTGTCTCTCCTCTCTCTCTTTCTCTCCTCCTCTCTGTCTCTCTCCTCCTCTCTGTCTCTCTCCTCCTCTCTGTCTCTCTCCTCTTCCTCCTCCCCCTCTCTCCTCCTCCCCCTCTCTCCTCCTCCCCCTCTCTCCTCCTCCCCCTCTCTCCTCCTCCCCCTCTCTCCTCCTCCCCCTCTCTCCTCCTCCTCTCCCCTCCTCTGTCTCTCACCAGTCTGTGTGTCTCTCCTGCAGGCGGTGGCCGGGTCCCCTTGGTACATTGAGTTGTTCTGGACGCTCTTTACCCCGTACACATTATATCACGTAAGGTAGTAACAATGTTTTGTATGTTATGGGTGTGGGGGTGGCATCTTCTGTAATAGTATCACCCTCGCCCACTAGGCACAGGTGTATCCGATGACCTGTATGGGGCGAGTTGCCCTCAGTAGGGTGGAGCTGCCACAGTGGGTCTGTTCCTGGACGCTCCGCCCACATTTGGGTGGTAATTACACCATGCTGTGGGGTCACCGGTACGTTTGCTGGGGGGCACATATGTAAGGAACACATCATGCGCTCTGTTTACAGATGGCTGCCGCCGGTGTGCCGCTCATCCAGAGAATCCGATAAAGACTTCTCCTTCCGTGTTCAGAAGGTGAGAGGGGGAGGGGCTGCTGTCTGTGACCATGGCCTCCAGCATGGCCGTCTTCATCTGTCGTCTTCTCCCCACAGCTGTTGGCGCTCTCGTTGGGTGTCCACGACACGAGGCACACGGCTGCAGATAGAGCAGAACACGTAAAGAGGAGGAGGATCGAGCTCCCACCCCACAAACACCAGATCCCACCCACCCCATCCCCAGCCGCAAGTCACATGGCACAACGCGTAAAGGAAGTGTTACCCCAGGTGCCGTTCTCTGTCATCCACCTAGACCTGGGTGAGTGTGGGGGTCCGGATCAACGTATAGATCACATGATGGGTGTATATAATGATCTCCTGTGTATTATAGATGTAGATGACATGATGGGTGTATATAATGGCCTGTGGTGTATGATATATGGTTTCTGACCTACATTGCTCTACATTGTGGATTTTCTTATTTTCTTAGCTCAGACTGGATGTGTAGACGCAACAATCACAAACTTGATAGAAGGACGAGTCCCTTATGTGCCTGAAGCAGAATCACAACCAGGAATTGATGCACCAGCGGAAAGCTGCAAGGTAGGGGGGCTCTGTGGTCAGGAAGTATTAATATAGTAGGATTTACGATGGGACTATAGTTATCTACAGTCATGGAGTAATAATATAGTATGGTTGAGGACGGAGTAGTAATATGTTTGGGGATCTACAGTCATGGAGTAATAATATACTAGGGTTGAGGACGGAGTAGTAATATGTTTGGGGATCTACAGTCATGGAGTAATAATATAGCAGGGTTGAGGACGGAGTAGTAATATGTTTGGGGATCTACAGTCATGGAGTAATAATATAGTAGGGTTGAGGACGGAGTAGTAATATGTTTGGGGATCTACAGTCATGGAGTAATAATATACTAGGGTTGAGGACGGAGTAGTAATATGTTTGGAGGATCTACAGTCATGGAGTAATAATATAGTAGGGTTGAGGACGGAGTAGTAATATGTTTGGGGATCTACAGTCATGGAGTAATAATATAGTAGGGTTGAGGACGGAGTAGTAATATGTTTGGGGATCTACAGTCATGGAGTAATAATATACTAGGGTTGAGGACGGAGTAGTAATATGTTTGGAGGATCTACAGTCATGGAGTAATAATATACTAGGGTTGAGGACGGAGTAGTAATATGTTTGGAGGATCTACAGTCATGGAGTAATAATATAGTAGGGTTGAGGACGGAGTAGTAATATGTTTGGAGGATCTACAGTCATGGAGTAATAATATACTAGGGTTGAGGACGGAGTAGTAACATGTTTGGGGATCTGCAGTCATGGAGTAATAATATAGTAGGGTTGAGGACGGAGTAGTAATATGTTTGGAGGATCTACAGTCATGGAGTAATAATATACTAGGGTTGAGGACGGAGTAGTAATATGTTTGGGGATCTACAGTCATGGAGTAATAATATACTAGGGTTGAGGACGGAGTAGTAATATGTTTGGGGATCTACAGTCATGGAGTAATAATATACTAGGGTTGAGGACGGAGTAGTAATATGTTTGGAGGATCTACAGTCATGGAGTAATAATATACTAGGGTTGAGGACGGAGTAGTAATATGTTTGGAGGATCTACAGTCATGGAGTAATAGTATACTAGGGTTGAGGACGGAGTAGTAATATGTTTGGGGATCTACAGTCATGGAGTAATAATATACTAGGGTTGAGGACGGAGTAGTAATATGTTTGGAGGATCTACAGTCATGGAGTAATAATATACTAGGGTTGAGGACGGAGTAGTAATATGTTTGGAGGATCTACAGTCATGGAGTAATAGTATACTAGGGTTGAGGACGGAGTAGTAATATGTTTGGGGATCTACAGTCATGGAGTAATAATATACTATGGTTGAGGACGGAGTAGTAATATGTTTGGGGATCTACAGTCATGGAGTAATAATATACTATGGTTGAGGACGGAGTAGTAATATGTTTGGGGATCTACAGTCATGGAGTAATAATATACTATGGTTGAGGACGGAGTAGTAATATGTTTGGAGGATCTACAGTCATGGAGTAATAATATAGTAGGGTTGAGGATGGAGGAGTAATATGTTTGGGGATCTACAGTCATGGAGTAATAATATAGTAGGGTTGAGGACGGAGTAGTAATATGTTTGGGGATCTACAGTCGGAGTAATAATATAGTAGGGTTGAGGACGGAGTAGTAATATGTTTGGAGGATCTACAGTCATGGAGTAATAATATAGTAGGGTTGAGGACGGAGTAGTAATATGTTTGGGGATCTACAGTCATGGAGTAATAATATACTAGGGTTGAGGACGGAGTAGTAATATGTTTGGGGATCTACAGTCATGGAGTAATAATATACTAGGGTTGAGGACGGAGTAGTAATATGTTTGGAGGATCTACAGTCATGGAGTAATAATATAGCAGGGTTGAGGACGGAGTAGTAATATGTTTGGAGGATCTACAGTCATGGAGTAATAATATAGTAGGGTTGAGGACGGAGGAGTAATATGTTTGGGGATCTACAGTCATGGAGTAATAATATACTAGGGTTGAGGACAGAGTAGTAATATGTTTGGAGGATCTACAGTCATGGAGTAATAATATACTAGGGTTGAGGACGGAGTAGTAATATGTTTGGAGGATCTACAGTCATGGAGTAATAATATAGTAGGGTTGAGGACGGAGTAGTAATATGTTTGGAGGATCTACAGTCATGGAGTAATAATATAGTAGGGTTGAGGACGGAGTAGTAATATGTTTGGGGATCTACAGTCATGGAGTAATAATATACTAGGGTTGAGGACGGAGTAGTAATATGTTTGGAGGATCTACAGTCATGGAGTAATAATATACTAGGGTTGAGGACGGAGTAGTAATATGTTTGGAGGATCTACAGTCATGGAGTAATAATATAGTAGGGTTGAGGACGGAGGAGTAATATGTTTGGGGATCTACAGTCATGGAGTAATAATATAGTAGGGTTGGGGACGGAGTAGTAATATGTTTGGGGATCTACAGTCATGGAGTAATAAAATACTAGGGTTGAGGACGGAGTAGTAATATGTTTGGGGATCTACAGTCATGGAGTAATAATATAGTAGGGTTGAGGACGGAGTAGTAATATGTTTGGGGATCTACAGTCATGGAGTAATAATATAGTAGGGTTGAGGATGGAGGAGTAATATGTTTGGGGATCTACAGTCATGGAGTAATAATATAGTAGGGTTGAGGATGGAGGAGTAATATGTTTGGGGATCTACAGTCATGGAGTAATAATATACTAGGGTTGAGCACGGAGTAGTAATATGTTTGGAGGATCTACAGTCATGGAGTAATAATATAGTAGGGTTGAGGATGGAGGAGTAATATGTTTGGGGATCTACAGTCATGGAGTAATAATATAGTAGGGTTGAGGACGGAGTAGTAATATGTTTGGAGGATCTACAGTCGGAGTAATAATATAGTAGGGTTGAGGACGGAGTAGTAATATGTTTGGAGGATCTACAGTCATGGAGTAATAATATACTAGGGTTGGGGACGGAGTAGTAATATGTTTGGGGATCTATAGTCATGGAGTAATATAGTAGGGTTGAGGACGGAGTAGTAATATGTTTGGGGATCTACAGTCATGGAGTAATAATATACTAGGGTTGGGGACGGAGTAGTAATATGTTTGGGGATCTACAGTCATGGAGTAATAATATAGTAGGGTTGAGGACGGAGGAGTAATATGTTTGGGGATCTACAGTCGGAGTAATAATATAGTAGGGTTGAGGACGGAGTAGTAATATGTTTGGGGATCTACAGTCATGGAGTAATAATATACTAGGGTTGGGGACGGAGTAGTAATATGTTTGGGGATCTACAGTCATGGAGTAATAATATAGTAGGGTTGAGGACGGAGTAGTAATATGTTTGGGGATCTACAGTCATGGAGTAATAATATAGTAGGGTTGAGGATGGAGGAGTAATATGTTTGGGGATCTACAGTCATGGAGTAATAATATACTAGGGTTGAGGACGGAGTAGTAATATGTTTGGAGGATCTACAGTCATGGAGTAATAATATAGTAGGGTTGAGGATGGAGGAGTAATATGTTTGGGGATCTACAGTCATGGAGTAATAATATAGTAGGGTTGAGGACGGAGTAGTAATATGTTTGGGGATCTACAGTCGGAGTAATAATATAGTAGGGTTGAGGACGGAGTAGTAATATGTTTGGAGGATCTACAGTCATGGAGTAATAATATACTAGGGTTGGGGACGGAGTAGTAATATGTTTGGGGATCTATAGTCATGGAGTAATAATATAGTAGGGTTGAGGACGGAGTAGTAATATGTTTGGGGATCTACAGTCATGGAGTAATAATATACTAGGGTTGGGGACGGAGTAGTAATATGTTTGGGGATCTACAGTCATGGAGTAATAATATAGTAGGGTTGAGGACGGAGGAGTAATATGTTTGGGGATCTACAGTCGGAGTAATAATATAGTAGGGTTGAGGACGGAGTAGTAATATGTTTGGGGATCTACAGTCATGGAGTAATAATATACTAGGGTTGGGGACGGAGTAGTAATATGTTTGGGGATCTACAGTCATGGAGTAATAATATACTAGGGTTGAGGACGGAGTAGTAATATGTTTGGGGATCTACAGTCATGGAGTAATAATATACTAGGGTTGAGGACGGAGTAGTAATATTTTTGGGGATCTACAGTCATGGAGTAATAATATAGTAGGGTTGAGGACGGAGTAGTGATATGTTTGGGGATCTACAGTCATGGAGTAATAATATAGGGTTGAGGACGGAGTAGTAATATGTTTGGGGATCTACAGTCATGGAGTAATATACTAGGGTTGAGGACGGAGTAGTAATATGTTTGGGGATCTACAGTCATAGAGTAATAATATACTAGGGTTGAGGACGGAGTAGTAATATGTTTGGGGATCTACAGTCGGAGTAATAATATAGTAGGGTTGGGGACGGAGTAGTAATATGTTTGGAGGATCTACAGTCATGGAGTAATAATATAGTAGGGTTGAGGACGGAGTAGTAATATGTTTGGGGATCTACAGTCATGGAGTAATATACTAGGGTTGAGGACGGAGTAGTAATCTGTTTGGAGGATCTACAGTCATGGAGTAATAATATACTAGGGTTGGGGACGGAGTAGTAATATGTTTGGGGATCTACAGTCATGGAGTAATAATATACTAGGGTTGAGGACGGAGTAGTAATATGTTTGGGGATCTACAGTCATGGAGTAATAATATACTAGGGTTGAGGACGGAGTAGTAATATGTTTGGGGATCTACAGTCATGGAGTAATAATATACTAGGGTTGAGGACAGAGTAGTAATATGTTTGGAGGATCTACAGTCATGGAGTAATAATATACTAGGGTTGAGGACGGAGGAGTAATATGTTTGGGGATCTACAGTCATGGAGTAATAATATAGTAGGGTTGAGGACGGAGTAGTAATATGTTTGGGGATCTACAGTCATGGAGTAATAATATACTAGGGTTGAGGACGGAGTAGTAATATGTTTGGAGGATCTACAGTCATGGAGTAATAATATAGTAGGGTTGAGGACGGAGTAGTAATATGTTTGGAGGATCTACAGTCATGGAGTAATAATATAGTAGGGTTGAGGACGGAGTAGTGATATGTTTGGGGATCTACAGTCATGGAGTAATAATATACTAGGGTTGAGGACAGAGTAGTAATATGTTTGGGTATCTACAGTCATGGAGTAATAATATACTAGGGTTGAGGACGGAGTAGTAATATGTTTGGGGATCTACAGTCATGGAGTAATAATATACTAGGGTTGAGGACTGAGTAGTAGTATGTTTGGGGATCTACAGTCATGGAGTAATAATATAGTAGGGTTGAGGACGGAGTAGTAATATGTTTGGAGGATCTACAGTCATGGAGTAATAATATAGTAGTGTTGAGGATGGAGGAGTAATATGTTTGGGGATCTACAGTCATGGAGTAATAATATACTAGGGTTGAGGACTGAGTAGTAGTATGTTTGGGGATCTACAGTCATGGAGTAATAATACACTAGGGTTGAGGACGGAGTAGTAATATGTTTGGGGATCTACAGTCATGGAGTAATAATATAGTAGGGTTGAGGACGGAGTAGTAATATGTTTGTGGATCTACAGTCATGGAGTAATAATATACTAGGGTTGGGGACGGAGTAGTAATATGTTTGGGGATCTACAGTCATGGAGTAATAATATACTAGGGTTGGGGACGGAGTAGTAATATGTTTGGGGATCTACAGTCGGAGTAATAATATACTAGGGTTGGGGACGGAGTAGTAATATGTTTGGGGATCTACAGTCGGAGTAATAATATACTAGGGTTGAGGACGGAGTAGTAATATGTTTGGGGATCTACAGTCATGGAGTAATAATATACTAGGGTTGAGGACGGAGTAGTAATATGTTTGGAGGATCTACAGTCATGGAGTAATAATATAGTAGGGTTGAGGACGGAGTAGTAATATGTTTGGAGGATCTACAGTCATGGAGTAATAATATACTATGGTTGAGGACGGAGTAGTAATATGTTTGGGGATCTACAGTCATGGAGTAATAATATACTAGGGTTGAGGACGGAGTAGTAATATGTTTGGGGATCTACAGTCATGGAGTAATAATATACTAGGGTTGAGGACGGAGTAGTAATATGTTTGTGGATCTACAGTCATGGAGTAATAATATACTAGGGTTGGGGACGGAGTAGTAATATGTTTGGGGATCTACAGTCATGGAGTAATAATATACTAGGGTTGGGGACGGAGTAGTAATATGTTTGGGGATCTACAGTCATGGAGTAATAATATACTAGGGTTGGGGACGGAGTAGTAATATGTTTGGGGATCTACAGTCGGAGTAATAATATACTAGGGTTGAGGACGGAGTAGTAATATGTTTGGGGATCTACAGTCATGGAGTAATAATATACTAGGGTTGAGGACGGAGTAGTAATATGTTTGGAGGATCTACAGTCATGGAGTAATAATATAGTAGGGTTGAGGACGGAGTAGTAATATGTTTGGAGGATCTACAGTCATGGAGTAATAATATACTATGGTTGAGGACGGAGTAGTAATATGTTTGGAGGATCTACAGTCATAGAATAATAATATACTAGGGTTGAGGACGGAGTAGTAATATGTTTGGAGGATCTACAGTCATAGAATAATAATATACTAGGGTTGAGGACGGAGTAGTAATATGTTTGGGGATCTACAGTCCTGGAGTAATATAGTAGGGTTGAGGACGGAGTAGTAACATGTTTGGGGATCTACAGTCATGGAGTAATAGTATAGTAGGGTTGAGGACGGAGTAGTAATATGTTTGGAGGATCTACAGTCATGGAGTAATAATATACTAGGGTTGAGGACGGAGTAGTAATATGTTTGGGGATCTACAGTCGGAGTAATAATATACTAGGGTTGAGGACGGAGTAGTAATACGTTTGGGGATCTACAGTCATGGAGTAATAATATAGCAGGGTTGAGGACGGAGTAGTAATATGTTTGGGGATCTACAGTCATGGAGTAATAATATACTAGGGTTGGGGACGGAGTAGTAATATGTTTGGGGATCTACAGTCGGAGTAATAATATAGTAGGGTTGAGGACGGAGTAGTAATATGTTTGGGGATCTACAGTCATGGAGTAATAATATACTAGGGTTGAGGACGGAGTAGTAATATGTTTGGGGATCTACAGTCATGGAGTAATAATATACTAGGGTTGAGGACGGAGTAGTAATATGTTTGGGGATCTACAGTCATGGAGTAATAATATACTAGGGTTGAGGACGGAGTAGTAATATGTTTGGAGGATCTACAGTCATGGAGTAATCATATAGGGTTGAGGACAGAGTAGTAACATGTTTGGAGGATCTACAGTCATGGAGTAATAATATACTAGGGTTGAGGACGGAGTAGTAATATGTTTGGGGATCTACAGTCATGGAGTAATAATATAGTAGGGTTGAGGACGGAGTAGTAATATGTTTGGGGATCTACAGTCATGGAGTAATAATATACTAGGGTTGAGGACGGAGTAGTAATATGTTTGGAGGATCTACAGTCATGGAGTAATAATATACTAGGGTTGAGGTCGGAGTAGTAATATGTTTGGGGATCTACAGTCATGGAGTAATAATATACTAGGGTTGAGGACGGAGTAGTAATATGTTTGGAGGATCTACAGTCATGGAGTAATAATATACTAGGGTTGTGGACGGAGTAGTAATATGTTTGGAGGATCTACAGTCATGGAGTAATAATATACTAGGGTTGAGGACGGAGTAGTAATATGTTTGGAGGATCTACAGTCATGGAGTAATAATATAGTAGGGTTGAGGACGGAGTAGTAATATGTTTGGAGGATCTACAGTCATGGAGTAATAATATACTAGGGTTGAGGACGGAGTAGTAATATGTTTGGGGATCTACAGTCATGGAGTAATAATATAGTAGGGCTGAGGACGGAGTAGTAATATGTTTGGGGATCTACAGTCATGGAGTAATAATATACTAGGGTTGAGGACGGAGTAGTAACATGTTTGGAGGATCTACAGTCATGGAGTAATAATATAGTAGGGCTGAGGACGGAGTAGTAATATGTTTGGGGATCTACAGTCATGGAGTAATCATATACTAGGGTTGAGGACGGAGGAGTAATATGTTTGGGGATCTACAGTCATGGAGTAATAATATAGTAGGGTTGAGGACGGAGTAGTAATATGTTTGGAGGATCTACAGTCATGGAGTAATAATATAGTAGGGTTGAGACGGAGTAGTAATATGTTTGGGGATCTACAGTCATGGAGTAATTAATATAGTAGGGTTGAGGACGAGTAGTAATATGTTTGGGGATCTACAGTCATGGAGTAATAATATACTAGGGTTGAGGACAGAGTAGTAATATGTTTGGGGATCTACAGTCATGGAGTATTAATATACTAGGGTTGAGGACGGAGTAGTAATATGTTTGGGGATCTACAGTCATGGAGTAATAATATACTAGGGTTGAGGACAGAGTAGTAATATGTTTGGGGATCTACAGTCATGGAGTAATAATATACTAGGGTTGAGGACGGAGTAGTAATATGTTTGGGGATCTACAGTCCTGGAGTAATAATATACTAGGGTTGAGGACGGAGTAGTAATATGTTTGGGGATCTACAGTCATGGAGTAATAATATACTAGGGTTGAGGACGGAGTAGTAATATGTTTGGAGGATCTACAGTCATGGAGTAATAATATACTAGGGTTGAGGACTGAGTAGTAGTATGTTTGGGGATCTACAGTCATGGAGTAATAATATAGTAGGGTTGAGGACGGAGTAGTAATATGTTTGGGGATCTATAGTCATGGAGTAATAATATACTAGGGTTGAGGACGGAGTAGTAATATGTTTGGAGGATCTACAGTCATGGAGTAATAATACACTAGGGTTGAGGACGGAGTAGTAATATGTTTGGGATCTACAGTCATGGAGTAATAATATACTAGGGTTGGAGGACGGAGTAGTAATATGTTTGGGGATCTACAGTCATGGAGTAATAATATACTAGGGTTGGGGACGGAGTAGTAATATGTTTGGGGATCTACAGTCATGGAGTAATAATATACTAGGGTTGGGGACGGAGTAGTAATATGTTTGGGGATCTACAGTCGGAGTAATAATATACTAGGGTTGAGGACGGAGTAGTAATATGTTTGGGGATCTACAGTCATGGAGTAATAATATACTAGGGTTGAGGACGGAGTAGTAATATGTTTGGAGGATCTACAGTCATGGAGTAATAATATAGTAGGGTTGAGGACGGAGTAGTAATATGTTTGGAGGATCTACACTCATAGAATAATAATATACTAGGGTTGAGGATGGAGGAGTAATATGTTTGGAGGATCTACAGTCATGGAGTAATAATATACTAGGGTTGAGGACGGAGTAGTAATATGTTTGGAGGATCTACAGTCATAGAATAATAATATACTAGGGTTGAGGACGGAGTAGTAATATGTTTGGGGATCTACAGTCATGGAGTAATAATATAGTAGGGTTGGGGACGGAGTAGTAATATGTTTGGAGGATCTACAGTCATGGAGTAATAATATACTAGGGTTGAGGACGGAGGAGTAATATGTTTGGAGGATCTACAGTCATGGAGTAATAATATACTAGGGTTGAGGACGGAGTAGTAATATGTTTGGGGATCTACAGTCCTGGAGTAATAATATACTAGGGTTGAGGACGGAGTAGTAATATGTTTGGAGGATCTACAGTCATGGAGTAATAATATACTAGGGTTGAGGACGGAGTAGTAATATGTTTGGGGATCTACAGTCATGGAGTAATAATATACTAGGGTTGAGGACGGAGTAGTAATATGTTTGGGGATCTACAGTCCTGGAGTAATAATATACTAGGGTTGAGGACGGAGTAGTAATATGTTTGGAGGATCTACAGTCATGGAGTAATAATATACTAGGGTTGAGGACGGAGTAGTAATATGTTTGGGGATCTGCAGTCATGGAGTAATAATATAGTAGGGTTGAGGACGGAGTAGTAATATGTTTGGGGATCTACAGTCATGGAGTAATAATATAGTAGGGTTGGGGACGGAGTAGTAATATGTTTGGGGATCTACAGTCATGGAGTAATAATATAGTAGGGTTGAGGACGGAGTAGTGATATGTTTGGGGATCTACAGTCATGGAGTAATCATATAGGGTTGAGGACAGAGTAGTAATATGTTTGGGGATCTACAGTCATGGAGTAATAATATACTAGGGTTGGGGACGGAGTAGTAATATGTTTGGAGGATCTACAGTCATGGAGTAATAATATACTAGGGTTGAGGACAGAGTAGTAATATGTTTGGAGGATCTACAGTCATGGAGTAATAATATAGTAGGGTTGAGGACGGAGTAGTAATATGTTTGGAGGATCTACAGTCATGGAGTAATAATATACTAGGGTTGAGGACGGAGTAGTAACATGTTTGGAGGATCTACAGTCATGGAGTAATAATATACTAGGGTTGAGGACGGAGTAGTAATATGTTTGGGGATCTACAGTCATGGAGTAATAATATACTAGGGTTGAGGACGGAGGAGTAATATGTTTGGGGATCTACAGTCATGGAGTAATATACTAGGGTTGAGGACGGAGGAGTAATATGTTTGGGGATCTACAGTCATGGAGTAATAATATAGTAGGGTTGAGGACAGAGTAGTAATATGTTTGGGGATCTACAGTCATGGAGTAATAATATAGTAGGGTTGAGGACGGAGTAGTAATATGTTTGGGGATCTGCAGTCATGGAGTAATAATATAGTAGGGTTGAGGACGGAGTAGTAATATGTTTGGGGATCTACAGTCATGGAGTAATAATATAGTAGGGTTGAGGACGGAGTAGTAATATGTTTGGGGATCTATAGTCATGGAGTAATAATATACTAGGGTTGAGGACGGAGTAGTAATATGTTTGGAGGATCTACAGTCATGGAGTAATAATACACTAGGGTTGAGGACGGAGTAGTAATATGTTTGGGGATCTACAGTCATGGAGTAATAATATACTAGGGTTGAGGACGGAGTAGTAATATGTTTGGGGATCTACAGTCATGGAGTAATAATATACTAGGGTTGGGGACGGAGTAGTAATATGTTTGGGGATCTACAGTCGGAGTAATAATATACTAGGGTTGAGGACGGAGTAGTAATATGTTTGGGGATCTACAGTCATGGAGTAATAATATACTAGGGTTGAGGACGGAGTAGTAATATGTTTGGAGGATCTACAGTCATGGAGTAATAATATAGTAGGGTTGAGGACGGAGTAGTAATATGTTTGGAGGATCTACAGTCATGGAGTAATAATATAGTAGGGTTGAGGATGGAGGAGTAATATGTTTGGAGGATCTACAGTCATGGAGTAATAATATACTAGGGTTGAGGACGGAGTAGTAATATGTTTGGAGGATCTACAGTCATAGAATAATAATATACTAGGGTTGAGGACGGAGTAGTAATATGTTTGGGGATCTACAGTCATGGAGTAATAATATAGTAGGGTTGGGGACAGAGTAGTAATATGTTTGGAGGATCTACAGTCATGGAGTAATAATATACTAGGGTTGAGGACGGAGGAGTAATATGTTTGGAGGATCTACAGTCCTGGAGTAATAATATACTAGGGTTGAGGACGGAGTAGTAATATGTTTGAGGATCTACAGTCCTGGAGTAATAATATAGCAGGGTTGAGGACGGAGGAGTAATATGTTTGGAGGATCTACAGTCATGGAGTAATAATATAGTAGGGTTGAGGACGGAGTAGTAATATGTTTGGGGATCTACAGTCCTGGAGTAATAATATACTAGGGTTGAGGACGGAGCAGTAATATGTTTGGAGGATCTACAGTCATGGAGTAATAATATACTAGTGTTGGGGACGGAGTAGTAATATGTTTGGGGATCTACAGTCATGGAGTAATAATATACTAGGGTTGAGGACGGAGTAGTAATATGTTTGGGGATCTACAGTCATGGAGTAATAATATACTAGGGTTGGGGACGGAGTAGTAATATGTTTGGGGATCTACAGTCGTAGTAATAATATACTAGGGTTGAGGGCGGAGGAGTAATATGTTTGGAGGATCTACAGTCATGGAGTAATAATATACTAGGGTTGAGGACGGAGGAGTAATATGTTTGGGGATCTACAGTCATGGAGTAATAATATAGTAGGGTTGAGGACGGAGGAGTAATATGTTTGGAGGATCTACAGTCATGGAGTAATAATATAGTAGGGTTGGGGACGGAGTAGTAATATGTTTGGAGGATCTACAGTGATGGAGTAATAATATACTAGGGTTGAGGACGGAGTAGTAATATGTTTGGGGATCTACAGTCATGGAGTAATAGTATAGTAGGGTTGAGGACGGAGTAGTGATATGTTTGGGGATCTACAGTCATGGAGTAATAATATACTATAGTTGAGGACGGAGTAGTAATATGTTTGGGGATCTACAGTCATGGAGTAATAATATAGTAGGGTTGAGGACGGAGTAGTAATATGTTTGGGGATCTACAGTCCTGGAGTAATAATATACTAGGGTTGAGGACGGAGTAGTAATATGTTTGGAGGATCTACAGTCATGGAGTAATAACATACTAGGGTTGAGGACGGAGTAGTAATATGTTTGGGGATCTACAGTCATGGAGTAATAATATACTAGGGTTGGGGACGGAGTAGTAATATGTTTGGGGATCTACAGTCATGGAGTAATAATATACTAGGGTTGAGGACGGAGTAGTAATATGTTTGGAGGATCTACAGTCATGGAGTAATAATATACTAGGGTTGAGGACGGAGTAGTAATATGTTTGGGGATCTGCAGTCATGGAGTAATAATATAGTAGGGTTGAGGACGGAGTAGTAATATGTTTGGGGATCTACAGTCATGGAGTAATAATATACTAGGGTTGAGGACGGAGTAGTAATATGTTTGGGGATCTACAGTCATGGAGTAATAATATACTAGGGTTGAGGACGGAGTAGTAATATGTTTGGAGGATCTACAGTCATGGAGTAATAATATAGTAGGGTTGAGGACGGAGTAGTAATATGTTTGGAGGATCTACAGTCATGGAGTAATAATATACTAGGGTTGAGGACGGAGTAGTAATATGTTTGGGGATCTGCAGTCATGGAGTAATAATATAGTAGGGTTGAGGACGGAGTAGTAATATGTTTGGGGATCTACAGTCATGGAGTAATAATATACTAGGGTTGAGGACGGAGTAGTAATATGTTTGGGGATCTACAGTCATGGAGTAATAATATAGTAGGGTTGAGGACGGAGTAGTGATATGTTTGGGGATCTACAGTCATGGAGTAATCATATAGGGTTGAGGACAGAGTAGTAATATGTTTGGGGATCTACAGTCATGGAGTAATAATATAGTAGGGTTGAGGACGGAGTAGTAATATGTTTGGAGGATCTACAGTCATGGAGTAATAATATAGTAGGGTTGAGGACGGAGTAGTAATATGTTTGGAGGATCTACAGTCATGGAGTAATAATATACTAGGGTTGAGGACGGAGTAGTAACATGTTTGGAGGATCTACAGTCATGGAGTAATAATATACTAGGGTTGAGGACGGAGTAGTAATATGTTTGGGGATCTACAGTCATGGAGTAATAATATAGTAGGGTTGAGGACGGAGTAGTAATATGTTTGGAGGATCTACAGTCATGGAGTAATAATATAGTAGGGTTGAGGACGGAGTAGTAATATGTTTGGAGGATCTACAGTCATGGAGTAATAATATACTAGGGTTGAGGACGGAGTAGTAATATGTTTGGGGATCTGCAGTCATGGAGTAATAATATAGTAGGGTTGAGGACGGAGTAGTAATATGTTTGGGGATCTACAGTCATGGAGTAATAATATACTAGGGTTGAGGACGGAGTAGTAATATGTTTGGGGATCTACAGTCATGGAGTAATAATCTACTAGGGTTGAGGACGGAGTAGTAATATGTTTGGGGATCTGCAGTCATGGAGTAATAATATAGTAGGGTTGAGGACGGAGTAGTAATATGTTTGGGGATCTACAGTCATGGAGTAATAATATAGCAGGGTTGAGGACGGAGTAGTAATATGTTTGGGGATCTGCAGTCATGGAGTAATAATATAGTAGGGTTGAGGACGGAGTAGTAATATGTTTGGGGATCTACAGTCATGGAGTAATAATATACTAGGGTTGGGGACGGAGTAGTAATATGTTTGGAGGATCTACAGTCATGGAGTAATAATATAGTAGGGTTGAGGACGGAGTAGTAATATGTTTGGAGGATCTACAGTCATGGAGTAATAATATACTAGGGTTGAGGACGGAGTAGTAACATGTTTGGAGGATCTACAGTCATGGAGTAATAATATACTAGGGTTGAGGACGGAGTAGTAATATGTTTGGGGATCTACAGTCATGGAGTAATAATATACTAGGGTTGAGGACGGAGGAGTAATATGTTTGGGGATCTACAGTCATGGAGTAATATACTAGGGTTGAGGACGGAGGAGTAATATGTTTGGGGATCTACAGTCATGGAGTAATAATATAGTAGGGTTGAGGACAGAGTAGTAATATGTTTGGGGATCTACAGTCATGGAGTAATAATATAGTAGGGTTGAGGACGGAGTAGTAATATGTTTGGGGACCTGCAGTCATGGAGTAATAATATAGAAGGGTTGAGGACGGAGTAGTAATATGTTTGGGGATCTACAGTCATGGAGTAATAATATAGCAGGGTTGAGGACGGAGGAGTAATATGTTTGGAGGATCTACAGTCATGGAGTACTAATATAGTAGGGTTGGGGACGGAGTAGTAATATGTTTGGAGGATCTACAGTCATGGAGTAATAATATAGTAGGGTTGAGGACGGAGGAGTAATATGTTTGGAGGATCTACAGTCATGGAGTAATAATATACTAGGGTTGAGGACGGAGTAGTAATATGTTTGGGGATCTACAGTCATGGAGTAATAATATACTAGGGTTGAGGACGGAGTAGTAATATGTTTGGAGGATCTACAGTCATGGAGTAATAATATAGTAAGGTTGAGGACGGAGTAGTAATATGTTTGGGGATCTACAGTCATGGAGTAATAATATACTAGGGTTGAGGACGGAGTAGTAATATGTTTGGGGATCTACAGTCATGGAGTAATAATATAGTAGGGTTGAGGACGGAGTAGTAATATGTTTGGGGATCTACAGTCATGGAGTAATAATATACTATAGTTGAGGACGGAGTAGTAATATGTTTGGGGATCTACAGTCATGGAGTAATAATATAGTAGGGTTGAGGACGGAGTAGTAACATGTTTGGAGGATCTACAGTCATGGAGTAATAATATACTAGGGTTGGGGACGGAGTAGTAATATGTTTGGGGATCTACAGTCATGGAGTAATAATATACTAGGGTTGAGGACGGAGGAGTAATATGTTTGGGGATCTGCAGTCATGGAGTAATAATATACTAGGGTTGAGGACGGAGTAGTAATATGTTTGGGGATCTACAGTCATGGAGTAATAATATACTAGGGTTGGGGACGGAGTAGTAATATGTTTGGAGGATCTACAGTGATGGAGTAATAATATACTAGGGTTGAGGACGGAGTAGTAATATGTTTGGGGATCTACAGTCATGGAGTAATAATATAGTAGGGTTGAGGACGGAGTAGTAATATGTTTGGAGGATCTACAGTCATGGAGTAATAATATACTAGGGTTGAGGACGGAGTAGTAATATGTTTGGGGATCTACAGTCATGGAGTAATAGTATAGTAGGGTTGAGGACGGAGGAGTAATATGTTTGGAGGATCTACAGTCATGGAGTAATAATATACTAGGGTTGAGGACGGAGGAGTAATATGTTTGGGGATCTACAGTCATGGAGTAATAATATAGTAGGGTTGAGGACGGAGGAGTAATATGTTTGGAGGATCTACAGTCATGGAGTAATAATATAGTAGGGTTGAGGACGGAGTAGTAATATGTTTGGGGATCTACAGTCCTGGAGTAATAATATACTAGGGTTGAGGACGGAGTAGTAATATGTTTGGAGGATCTACCGTCATGGAGTAATAACATACTAGGGTTGAGGACGGAGTAGTAATATGTTTGGGGATCTACAGTCATGGAGTAATAATATAGTAGGGTTGAGGACGGAGTAGTAATATGTTTGGAGGATCTACAGTCATGGAGTAATAATATAGTAGGGTTGGGGACGGAGTAGTAATATGTTTGGAGGATCTACAGTCATGGAGTAATAATATACTAGGGTTGAGGACGGAGGAGTAATATGTTTGGGGATCTACAGTCATGGAGTAATAATATAGTAGGGTTGAGGACGGAGTAGTAATATGTTTGGGGATCTACAGTCATGGAGTAATAATATACTAGGGTTGAGGACGGAGTAGTAATATGTTTGGAGGATCTACAGTCATGGAGTAATAATATACTAGGGTTGGGGACGGAGTAGTAATATGTTTGGGGATCTACAGTCATGGAGTAATAATATACTAGGGTTGGGGACGGAGTAGTAATATGTTTGGAGGATCTACCGTCATGGAGTAATAAAATACTAGGGTTGGGGACGGAGTAGTAATATGTTTGGGGATCTACAGTCATGGAGTAATAATATAGCAGGGTTGAGGACGGAGTAGTAATATGTTTGGAGGATCTACAGTCATGGAGTAATAGTATAGCAGGGTTGAGGACGGAGTAGTAATATGTTTGGGGATCTACAGTCATGGAGTAATAATATAGTAGGGTTGAGGACGGAGTAGTAATATGTTTGGGGATCTACAGTCATGGAGTAATCATATAGGGTTGAGGACGGAGTAGTAATATGTTTGGGGATCTACAGTCGGAGTAATAATATACTAGGGTTGGGGACGGAGTAGTAATATGTTTGGAGGATCTACAGTCATGGAGTAATAATATACTAGGGTTGAGGACGGAGTAGTAACATGTTTGGAGGATCTACAGTCATGGAGTAATAATATACTAGGGTTGAGGACGGAGGAGTAATATGTTTGGGGATCTACAGTCATGGAGTAATAATATAGTAGGGTTGAGGACGGAGTAGTAATATGTTTGGGGATCTACAGTCATGGAGTAATAATATACTAGGGTTGAGGACGGAGGAGTAATATGTTTGGGGATCTACAGTCATGGAGTAATAATATAGCAGGGTTGAGGACGGAGTAGTAATATGTTTGGAGGATCTACAGTCATGGAGTAATAATATAGCAGGGTTGAGGACGGAGGAGTAATATGTTTGAGGATCTACAGTCATGGAGTAATAGTATAGTAGGGTTGAGGACGGAGTAGTAATATGTTTGGAGGATCTACAGTCATGGAGTAATAATGTAGTAGGGTTGAGGACGGAGTAGTAATATGTTTGGGGATCTACAGTCATGGAGTAATAATATACTAGGGTTGAGGACGGAGTAGTTATATGTTTGGGGATCTACAGTCATGGAGTAATAATATACTAGGGTTGAGGACGGAGTAGTAATATGTTTGGAGGATCTACAGTCATGGATTAATAATATACTAGGGTTGAGGACGGAGTAGTAATATGTTTGGGGATCTACAGTCATGGAGTAATAATATACTAGGGTTGGGGACGGAGTAGTAATATTTTTGGAGGATCTACAGTCATGGAGTAATAATATACTAGGGTTGGGGACGGAGTAGTAATATGTTTGGGGATCTACAGTCATGGAGTAATAATATACTAGGGTTGAGGACGGAGTAGTAACATGTTTGGAGGATCTACAGTCATGGAGTAATAATATACTAGGGTTGAGGACGGAGGAGTAATATGTTTGGGGATCTACAGTCATGGAGTAATAATATAGTAGGGTTGAGGACCGAGTAGTAATATGTTTGGGGATCTACAGTCATGGAGTAATAATATACTAGGGTTGAGGACGGAGGAGTAATATGTTTGGGGATCTACAGTCATGGAGTAATAATATAGCAGGGTTGAGGACGGAGGAGTAATATGTTTGGAGGATCTACAGTCATGGAGTAATAATATAGTAGGGTTGAGGACGGAGTAGTAATATGTTTGGGGATCTACAGTCCTGGAGTAATAATATACTAGGGTTGAGGACGGAGTAGTAATATGTTTGGAGGATCTACAGTCATGGAGTAATAATATACTAGGGTTGGGGACGGAGTAGTAATATGTTTGGGGATCTACAGTCATGGAGTAATAATATACTAGGGTTGAGGACGGAGGAGTAATATGTTTGGGGATCTACAGTCATGGAGTAATAATATACTAGGGTTGAGGACGGAGTAGTAATATGTTTGGGGATCTACAGTCATGGAGTAATAATATACTAGGGTTGAGGACGGAGTAGTAATATGTTTGGGGATCTACAGTCATGGAGTAATAATATAGTAGGGTTGAGGACGGAGTAGTAATATGTTTGGAGGATCTACAGTCATGGAGTAATAATATACTAGGGTTGAGGACGGAGTAGTAATATGTTTGGGGATCTACAGTCATGGAGTAATAGTATAGTAGGGTTGAGGACGGAGGAGTAATATGTTTGGAGGATCTACAGTCATGGAGTAATAATATACTAGGGTTGAGGACGGAGGAGTAATATGTTTGGGGATCTACAGTCATGGAGTAATAATATAGTAGGGTTGAGGACGGAGGAGTAATATGTTTGGAGGATCTACAGTCATGGAGTAATAATATAGTAGGGTTGGGGACGGAGTAGTAATATGTTTGGAGGATCTACAGTGATGGAGTAATATACTAGGGTTGAGGACGGAGTAGTAATATGTTTGGGGATCTACAGTCATGGAGTAATAGTATAGTAGGGTTGGGGACGGAGTAGTAATATGTTTGGGGATCTACAGTCATGGAGTAATAATATACTATAGTTGAGGACGGAGTAGTAATATGTTTGGGGATCTACAGTCATGGAGTAATGATATAGTAGGGTTGAGGACGGAGTAGTAACATGTTTGGAGGATCTACAGTCATGGAGTAATAATATAGTAGGGTTGAGGACGGAGTAGTAATATGTTTGGGGATCTACAGTCCTGGAGTAATAATATACTAGGGTTGAGGACGGAGTAGTAATATGTTTGGAGGATCTACAGTCATGGAGTAATAACATACTAGGGTTGAGGACGGAGTAGTAATATGTTTGGGGATCTACAGTCATGGAGTAATAATATACTAGGGTTGAGGACGGAGTAGTAATATGTTTGAGGATCTACAGTCATGGAGTAATAATATAGTAGGGTTGAGGACGGAGTAGTAATATGTTTGGAGGATCTACAGTCATGGAGTAATAATATAGTAGGGTTGGGGACGGAGTAGTAATATGTTTGGAGGATCTACAGTCATGGAGTAATAATATACTAGGGTTGGGGACGGAGTAGTAATATGTTTGGGGATCTACAGTCATGGAGTAATAATATACTAGGGTTGGGGACGGAGTAGTAATATGTTTGGAGGATCTACAGTCATGGAGTAATAATATACTAGGGTTGGGGACGGAGTAGTAATATGTTTGGGGGATCTACAGTCATGGAGTAATAATATAGCAGGGTTGAGGACGGAGTAGTAATATGTTTGGAGGATCTACAGTCATGGAGTAATAGTATAGCAGAGTTGAGGACGGAGTAGTAATATGTTTGGGGATCTACAGTCATGGAGTAATAATATAGTAGGGTTGAGGACGGAGTAGTAATATGTTTGGGGATCTACAGTCATGGAGTAATCATATAGGGTTGAGGACGGAGTAGTAATATGTTTGGGGATCTACAGTCGGAGTAATAATATACTAGGGTTGGGGACGGAGTAGTAATATGTTTGGAGGATCTACAGTCATGGAGTAATAATATACTAGGGTTGAGGACGGAGTAGTAATATGTTTGGAGGATCTACAGTCATGGAGTAATAATATACTAGGGTTGGGGACGGAGTAGTAATATGTTTGGAGGATCTACAGTCATGGAGTAATAATATACTAGGGTTGGGGACGGAGTAGTAATATGTTTGGGGATCTACAGTCATGGAGTAATAATATACTAGGGTTGAGGACGGAGTAGTAACATGTTTGGAGGATCTACAGTCATGGAGTAATAATATACTAGGGTTGAGGACGGAGGAGTAATATGTTTGGGGATCTACAGTCATGGAGTAATAATATAGTAGGGTTGAGGACGGAGTAGTAATATGTTTGGGGATCTACAGTCATGGAGTAATAATGTAGTAGGGTTGAGGACGGAGTAGTAATATGTTTGGAGGATCTACAGTCATGGAGTAATAATGTAGTAGGGTTGAGGACGGAGTAGTAATATGTTTGGAGGATCTACAGTCATGGAGTAATAATATACTAGGGTTGAGGACGGAGTAGTTATATGTTTGGGGATCTACAGTCATGGAGTAATAATATACTAGGGTTGAGGACGGAGTAGTAATATGTTTGGAGGATCTACAGTCATGGATTAATAATATACTAGGGTTGAGGACGGAGTAGTAATATGTTTGGGGATCTACAGTCATGGAGTAATAATATACTAGGGTTGGGGACGGAGTAGTCAT
This sequence comes from Rhinoderma darwinii, assembly GCF_050947455.1. NCBI lineage: Eukaryota > Metazoa > Chordata > Amphibia > Anura > Rhinodermatidae > Rhinoderma > Rhinoderma darwinii. The sequence goes on from NW_027464504.1 coordinate 72,436, forward strand.
ATTTTTGGAGGATCTACAGTCATGGAGTAATAATATACTAGGGTTGAGGACGGAGTAGTAATATGTTTGGGGATCTACAGTCATGGAGTAATAATATACTAGGGTTGAGGACGGAGTAGTAATATGTTTGGGGATCTACAGTCGGAGTAATAATATACTAGGGTTGGGGACGGAGGAGTAATATGTTTGGAGGATCTACAGTCATGGAGTAATAATATACTAGGGTTGGGGACGGAGTAGTAATATGTTTGGGGATCTACAGTCATGGAGTAATAATATACTAGGGTTGGGGACGGAGTAGTAATATGTTTGGGGATCTACAGTCATGGAGTAATAATATACTAGGGTTGAGGACGGCGTAGTAACATGTTTGGAGGATCTACAGTCATGGAGTAATAATATACTAGGGTTGAGGACGGAGGAGTAATATGTTTGGGGATCTACAGTCATGGAGTAATAATATAGTAGGGTTGAGGACGGAGTAGTAATATGTTTGGGGATCTACAGTCATGGAGTAATAATATACTAGGGTTGAGGACGGAGGAGTAATATGTTTGGGGATCTACAGTCATGGAGTAATAATATAGCAGGGTTGAGGACGGAGTAGTAATATGTTTGGAGGATCTACAGTCATGGAGTAATAATATAGTAGGGTTGAGGACGGAGTAGTGATATGTTTGGAGGATCTACAGTCATGGAGTAATAATATAGCAGGGTTGAGGACGGAGGAGTAATATGTTTGAGGATCTACAGTCATGGAGTAATAATATACTAGGGTTGAGGACGGAGGAGTAATATGTTTGGGGATCTACAGTCATGGAGTAATAATATACTATGGTTGAGGACGGAGTAGTAATATGTTTGGGGATCTACAGTCATGGAGTAATAATATAGTAGGGTTGAGGACGGAGTAGTAATATGTTTGGAGGATCTACAGTCATGGAGTAATAATATAGTAGGGTTGAGGACGGAGTAGTAATATGTTTGGGGATCTACAGTCATGGAGTAATAATATAGCAGGGTTGAGGACGGAGGAGTAATATGTTTGAGGATCTACAGTCATGGAGTAATAATATACTATGGTTGAGGACGGAGTAGTAATATGTTTGGGGATCTACAGTCATGGAGTAATAATATAGTAGGGTTGAGGACGGAGTAGTAATATGTTTGGAGGATCTACAGTCATGGAGTAATAATATACTAGGGTTGAGGACGGAGGAGTAATATGTTTGGAGGATCTACAGTCATGGAGTAATAATATAGTAGGGTTGAGGATGGAGGAGTAATATGTTTGGAGGATCTACAGTCATGGAGTAATAATATACTAGGGTTGAGGACGGAGTAGTAATATGTTTGGGGATCTACAGTCATGGAGTAATAATATACTAGGGTTGAGGACGGAGTAGTAATATGTTTGGAGGATCTACAGTCATGGAGTAATAATATAGTAGGGTTGAGGATGGAGGAGTAATATGTTTGGAGGATCTACAGTCATGGAGTAATAGTATAGCAGGGTTGAGGATGGGGAGTAGCACTGTTTTTGGGGAGTTTTTTGCTGGTGGTCTTCATCTCTATTTATCTTTTTCTTGCAGACAATACCCAAGGGTTTTGCCCGTAGTCCAGAAGTCAGGCACTTATCGTTACAGGAACGGAAGGAGGCGCTGTATGATTATGCTCGGAGGTGAGGTAACGGGGTGGAGAACATTGTTGCCGACCCTTGGGTCCGGGGGGCGACCACCTCACAGCTGCATCTTTGTCTCTTGCAGGAGATATCTGGATAAGTTTGGAGGTTCAGCCGAGGAAAAGAGCGAATAAGCGAGAGATGGAAATGATGTAATACAACCATGCTGAGCAGCAGGGGGCGACCCAGCGCTGGCAGTCAGATGGGGGGGTAACATTTTCTCCTCTGCTGCTCGTTAATTTTTATGATGAAGAGAACTGTAGTGGGGGTGTCTGGCTGCGGGGGGCGCTCTGATGGACTGTAAATACTATGCAGGATATTTTTTATGAAATAAAGTAAAATTGTGATTCTGTCCTCTGTGTTGTGGTCAATCAGCGAGGAGACGTCTCAGCCGACCTCCAGACCCCTTCTCACCCTTTTGGGAATCATCTGTGCCAACACGTCACATTTTGAGTGCTGTATAACTTACATAACACGGTTGAAAAAAGACGTACGCCCATCAAGTTCAATCAAGAGGTGGGAAAAAGGGAGGGAATATGGGCATCTAGAGAACGTTGTTTTACCTTTAGTGATTCAGAGGATGGTAAAAAACATTCATAAAGCATTATCCAATTAGCCCTAAAAACTGAATTTCCCCCTGATCCCAAGTGGCATTCAGACTGGATTATCATTCACACACACATTAACATAGCCGCTGATATTACTTTGCCTGTCTTGAAGCCGCCATCTGTTCCTGTTGTGACCGGCTCCTGAGGTCAGATATTCCACAGATTCACCGCTCTTACAGTAAAGAACCAGCTCCTGAGGTGAGATATTCCACAGATTTACCGCTCTTACAGTAAAGAACCAGCTCTTGAGGTCGGCTATTCCACAGATTCATGACTCTTACAGTAAAGAACCTGCTCCTGAGATCAGATATTCCACCGATTCACAGCTCTTACAGTAAAGAACCAGCTCCTGAGGTTGGCTATTCCACAGATTCACAGCTTTTACAGTAAAGAACCAGCTCCTGAGGTTGGCTATTCCACAGATTCACAGCTTTTACAGTAAAGAACCAGCTCCTGAGGTCGGCTATTCCACAGATTCACTGATCTTTCAGTAAAGAACCAGCTCCTGAGGTTGACTATTCCAAAAGTCTTTACAAAGTCCAGAAACACCATATCCACAGCGGCCCCGCTGTCTAGGCTTCTGCTCATCCCTTATATAATCACTATATCCACAGCGGCAACTCTGTCTAGGTTTCTGCTCACCTCTTGATATAATCACTATATCCACAGCGGCCCCTCTGTCTAGGCTTCTGCTCACCTCTTCATATAAACACTATATCCACAGCGGCCGCTCTGTCTAGGCTTCTGCTCACCTCTCATATAATCATATCCACAGCGGCCCCTCTGTCTAGGCTTCTGCTCACCCCTCATATAAACACTATATACACAGTGACCTCTCTGTCTAGGCTTCTCACCACTCATATAATCACTATATCCACAGCGGCCCCTCTGTCTAGGCTTCTCACATCTTCATATAAACACTATATCTACAGCGGATCCTCTGTCTAGGCTTCTGCTCACCTCTTCATATAAACACATCCGGTCGGTGTGACATCTTCTGTCCTTAGTATATCAGTGCTGGCTGTCACTTAGAATACTATTACCTGTCACATACTCCTGTATATAGTCCCTCAGACATTTTCCCCACGATGGATATTCGAGGCTTCACCTAATCTAATCGGCGCTGGAATGTAGAGAAGTCTCGTGTTTGTTTTTGACAAAGTTATGAGCATTTTAAGTGTTATGCAAATTTGTTCTTCATGCCCAAGGCGCCGTTTTTTTTAGTTTTGACCAAGTGGGCGTTGTATGAAGTGTATGTGACCAATCCGCATCACACTTCTCTCAATTCATGTCCAGCTGTACTCACAGCACAGAGTGATCTTGCGAGATCCCATAGTAACTTTACCGGAGTGTCGGGAGAATGAAGAGACGTCGCCTCCAGCCAGGTTCTGAGGGACCTCCGTTCTTGTTCTCCCAATCTACTTCTTTGTTGCACCTTTTCTCTCCACATGGCAGCCGTGGGGGGGGGGGGGGGAGGTAACAAATGCGTGGAGAGGTCCCCCTTACATGGAACATACTCGCCTCCTGCTCACCACAAGGGAATACGTTCCGGAGTAAGTGTGATGTTCGTGGAACAAATGTTAATTATGCCATTCATTTCCCGGGACAGTACCACCAGATCTGAGAGAGATTTCCATTGGGGCCACCAGGGGTAGTCCGCTGTTCTAAACCCCATAGTGACTTCTCTTGTGTACGACTACATCTGGAAAAGCCGTGGGAGTGATGGAATATTTGCTCCACCATTTCCTCAGTGAAGGTGATGTTTAGTTCCCGTTCCTAAGCCGATATAAAACTTGGCCTCTCAACAACCAGATCGAGTAATAGCCCATGGTACAATCTGGAGCGTCGTTTCTTAATCAGCGACTGAACCGAGTCAGAAAGGTTCTACTGGTGGAGCAAAAGTGTAGCCTATGAGCAGTCTACTGAGGGGAGTAAAGTGGAGGGGTTGGAGGTCTTCAAGAGATTGTAGATTAGAATGGAGTTGAACGTTCTCCAATGGGGTGCGGAACCATTGGTTTACCATCCAAGATCACCGGTGGTAAGCGAAGCGGTGGAAATCGTGTCCGAACAGCCCTTCACGTGGAGGATCCTGAAGTATGTTTTAATCATTCCCTTGGTCAAGACCATAATAAACAACCGACTGGGGTGGAGGCACGTGACCGTTTCTCCATAGGAGAATGTCTTTCCAATCCAATATGTATCTGTTCATTGTTGGGCTCCACCATGTTCAAGCATCTAGAGAGTTGAGCGGCACGGTAAGAAGTAGTGAGATCTGGTAATCCAGACCCCTTGTTCTTTTTTCTGAATCCGAGTATTCCAGACAATCCTGGGGTTTTTATCCTGCCAGAGGAACTTTGAAAATATAGATCGAAACTTATTAAAAAGGAAATTGGAACATCAAGTGGTCGGGTTGCGATGAGTACAGAATCTGCGGGAGATTCCAGGTAATCAGTGGACTTTCCTGCCGAGCCACGACAAATAAGGGACACTTAGACCCCCCACTTAGTCTTCACCTGCTGCAGGAGTGGTTGAATTGTTACGGTTTAGGGTCAGACGGTAGATGGATGCCGAAATAATTCATGGCTTCCGAAGGTCAGTGAAAGGGTGACGTATGTTTTATTTCATCGCGTTCTTTTTAGAGCAGGTAACGATGAGCGCCTCAAACTTACTATAATTGATCGTAAAGTTTGAAAGGCTCTAAAAGTGTTCAAATGTCAAGATTATGGGCACAGCCGATTGAGGGTCAGAGTACGTTCACACGCAAACTTAAAAAAGTCTGAAAATACGTTTACAACCCGATAAATGGCCGAAAATAAGCCGTGTGAACATACCCTTAGAGATTATCAATAGCCAAACGTCGTCGAGTGCTGCGGTCTTATGTGTGAAGTTCCCTATCTTAAAGGGGTTGTCCGGGCATGGACAATTGATGATGACCTATCCACAGGATAGGTCATCAGTTTATGATCGATGTGGGTCCAACACCCGGACCCCGCAACGATCAGCTGCACTGGCTGCCTCTGGGCACCGGATGTCCATGCTGGAAGCAGATGGCTCCGGTCCACAATATCGGCCGTGCTGCATCCCCTGCATAACATCCGGCAGCTGATTAGTCCGGGTGTAGAACCCCCACCAATCATATATTGATGACCTGTCCTGTGGAAAGGTCATCAGTTATCTGTGCCTGGACAAGCCATTTAAGACCGTGAACAGCCGGGTTCTGTCTAAGCATCTGAAGCCATGTTTCTATAACTAGAATAAAGAGTGTCGGGGACAGCGGGCGGCCTTGTCTAGTGGCATTAAAAATAAAAAAGGGGTAAAAAAAGCAGTGGCGCAGGAGGTCAGCCTGGTCTAACGCTTAACATGGGTCATTCTAGGAGCTTTAGGCCGTCCTCCATTAGCTGCTCGGTGCTCCCCTCATGGTGGATTTTTTTTCTTTTAGACGTCCTGTTCCTGCCTCTATCTCACGGTTGTAGCCTTTATATTTTAAGATCTGCAGGTTTTTTGCCGATCTAATATTTAAAAGATCAATCAGCTTAAAGTGATCAATTCTCTGAGCGGACATGAGAGGATTTCTTCTGGAGATTTTCCAGGGTCGATATCTGTGACAGAACGTAGATGATTAACTCTTCAGTTTTTTAACTCTGGAACCTTTTAGCAATAAATTCACCCCGGCCAAAACAATTTGTGGGCCTCCAGTAACGTTGCATTAGAGATCTGCGGCGTGCTATTGAGTGTTTTTCCCATCATGGCCAAATGAGTGGGATTTTCCAGCAAGGCCTCATTAGAGCTCACGGAGAGATAGATCTAGATGGAACGGGGAGTGATCTGAAATGGTAATTGGACGGATCACTGAGAACTCGGCCGATAAGTGGTGACCTTCTGAGACAAATATGGAATTTAATTTTTGGTAAGTGTGGTGAACCTGGAAATAGACAGCAAAGTCTTTTATGGACGTGCGGTGCAGCCTCCAGATCTCTCGCAAATCTATGAAGATGGAAACAGCACTTCTCTCATCGGCCAAGTCCTCTCTAATCTGCCGAGTTCTCTCTCTCTAATCTGCCGAGTCCTCTCTCTCTAATTTGCCAAGTCCTCTCTCTCTCTCTAATCTGCCGAGTCCTCTCTCTAATCTGCCGAGTCCTCTCTCTAATCTGCCGAGTCCTCTCTCTAATCTGCCGAGTCCTCTCTCTAATCTGCCGAGTCCTCTCCCTCTCATCTGCCGAGTGCTCTCTCTCTAATCTGCCGAGTACTCTCTCTATAATCTGCCGAGTCCTTCTTCTCTCTAATCTGCCGAGTCCTCCTCTCTAATCTGCCGAGTCCTCTCTCTGTCGTTGGCCGACTCCTCTATCTCTCGTCGGCAGAGTCCTCTCTCTCTCGTCGGCCGAGTCCTCTCTCTCTCTAATCTGCCGAGTCCTCTAATCTGCCGAGTCCTCTCTCTCTCTAATCTGCCGAGTCCTCTCTCTCGTCGGCTGAGTCCTCTCTCTCTCTCTCTAACCTGCCGAATCCTCTCTCTCTAATCTGCCGAGTCCTCTCTCTCTAATCTGCCAAATCCTCTCTCTCGCTAATCTGCCAAGTCCTCTCTCTCTCTCTAATCTGCCGAGTCCCCTCTCTCTAATCTGCCGAGTCCTCTCTCTATTCTGCCGAGTCCTCTTTCTCTCTATTCTGCCGAGTCCTCTCTCTCTCATCTGCTGAGTCCTCTCTCTCTCTCTAATCTGCCGAGTCCTCTCTCTCTAATCTGCCGAGTCCTCTCTCTCTAATCTGCCGAGTCCTCTCTCTTTCTAATCTGCCGAGTCCTCTCTCTAATCTGCCGAGCCCTCTCTCTTTATTCTGCCGAGTCCCCTCTCTCTAATCTGCCGAGTCCCCTCTCTCTAATTTGCCGAGTCCTCTCTCTCTCTAATCTGCCGAGTCCTCTCTCTCTCTAATCTGCCGAGTCCTCTCTCTCTCTAATCTGCCGAGTCCTCTCCCTCTCTAATCTGCCGAGTCCTCTCCCTCTCTAATCTGCCGAGTCCTCTCCCTCTCTAATCTGCCGAGTGCTCTCTGTCTAATCTGCCGAGTACTCTCTCTCTAATCTGCCGAGTCCTCCTCTCTAATCTGCCGAGTCCTCTCTCTGTCGTCGGCCGAGTCCTCTCTCTGTCGTCGGCCGAGTCCTCTCTCTCTAATCTGCCGAGTCCTCTCTCTCGCTAATCTGCCGAGTCCTCTCTCTCGTCGGCCGAGTCCTCTCTCTCTAATCTGCCGAGTCCCGACTCTCTAATCTGCCGAATCCTCTCCTGCCGAGTCCTCTCTCTAATCTGCCGAATCCTCTCTCTCTAATCTGCCGAATCCTCTCTCTCTAATCTGCCGAGTTCCCTCTCTCTAATCTGCCGAGTCCCCTCTCTCTAATCTGCCGAGTCCCCTCTCTCTAATCTGCCGAGTCCCCTCTCTCTAATCTGCCGAGTCCCCTCTCTCTAATCTGCCGAGTCCCCTCTCTCTAATCTGCCGAGTCCCCTCTCTCTAATCTGCCGAGTCCCCTCTCTCTAATCTGCCGAGTCCCCTCTCTCTAATCTGCCGAGTCCCCTCTCTCTAATCTGCCGAGTCCTCTCTCTCTATAATCTGGCGAGTCCTCTCTCTAATCTGCCGAGTCCCCTCTCTCTAATCTGCCGAGTCCTCTCTCTCTCATCTGCCGAGTCCTCTCTCTTGCTAATCTGCCGAGTCCTCTCTCTCTCTAATCTGCCGAGTCCCCTCTCTCTAATCTGCCAAGTCCTCTCTCTCTAATCTGCCGAGTCCTCTCTCTCTAATCTGCCGAGTCCTCTCTCTCTAATCTGCCGAGTCCTCTCTCTCTAATCTGCCGAGTCCTCTCTCTCTAATCTGCCGAGTCCTCTCTCTCTAATCTGCCGAGTCCTCTCTCTCTAATCTGCCGAGTCCTCTCTCTCTAATCTGCCGAGTCCTCTCTCTCTCTCTAATCTGCCGAGTCCTCTCTCTCTCTCTAATCTGCCGAGTCCTCTCTCTCTAATCTGCCGAGTCCTCTCTCTCTAATCTGCCGAGTCCTCTCTCTCTAATCTGCCGAGTCCTCTCTCTAATCTGCCGAGTCCTCTCTCTAATCTGCCGAGTCCTCTCTCTCTCTCTAATCTGCCGAGTCCTCTCTCTCTCTCTAATCTGCCGAGTCCTCTCTCTTTCTAATCTGCCGAGTCCTCTCTCTAATCTGCCGAGTCCTCTCTCTAATCTGCCGAGCCCTCTCTCTAATTTGCCGAGTCCCCTCTCTCTAATTTGCCGAGTCCCCTCTCTCTAATTTGCCGAGTCCCCTCTCTCTAATTTGCCGAGTGCTCTCTCTCTCTAATCTGCCGAGTCCTCTCCCTCTCTAATCTGCCGAGTGCTCTCTGTCTAATCTGCCGAGTACTCTCTCTCTAATCTGCCGAGTCCTCCTCTCTAATCTGCCGAGTCCTCTCTTTCGCTAATCTGCCGAGTCCTCTCTCTCGCTAATCTGCCGAGTCCTCTCTCTCGTCGGCCGAGTCCTCTCTCTCTAATCTGCCGAGTCCCGACTCTCTAATCTGCCGAGTCCTCTCCTGCCGAGTCCTCTCTCTAATCTGCCGAGTCCTCTCTCTTTCTAATCTGCCGAGTACTCTCTCTCTTTAATCTGCCAAATCCTCTCTCTCTAATCTGCCGAGTTCCCTCTCTCTAATCTGCCGAGTCCCCTCTCTCTAATCTGCCGAGTTCCCTCTCTCTAATCTGCCGAGTCCCCTCTCTCTAATCTGCCGAGTCCCCTCTCTCTAATCTGCCGAGTCCCCTCTCTCTAATCTGCCGAGTCCCCTCTCTCTGATCTGCCGAGTCCCCTCTCTCTGATCGGCCGAGTCCCCTCTCTCTAATCTGCCGAGTCCCCTCTCTCTAATCTGCCGAGTCCCCTCTCTCTAATCTGCCGAGTCCCCTCTCTCTAATCTGCCGAGTCCCCTCTCTCTAATCTGCCGAGTCCCCTCTCTCTAATCTGCCGAGTCCTCTCTCTCTCTAATCTGCCGAGTCCTCTCTCTCTATAATCTGGCGAGTCCTCTCTCTAATCTGCCGAGTCCCCTCTCTCTAATCTGCCGAGTCCCCTCTCTCTAATCTGCCGAGTCCCCTCTCTCTAATCTGCCGAGTCCCCTCTCTCTCTAATCTGCCGAGTCCCCTCTCTCTAATCTGCCGAGTCCCCTCTCTCTAATCTGCCGAGTCCCCTCTCTCTAATCTGCCGAGTCCCCTCTCTCTAATCTGCCGAGTCCCCTCTCTCTAATCTGCCGAGTCCCCTCTCTCTAATCTGCCGAGTCCCCTCTCTCTAATCTGCCGAGTCCCCTCTCTCTAATCTGCCGAGTCCCCTCTCTCTAATCTGCCGAGTCCTCTCTCTAATCTGCCGAGTCCTCTCTCTCTCTAATCTGCCGAGTCCTCTCTCTAATCTGCCGAGTACTCTCTCTATAATCTGCCGAGTCCTCCTTTTCTCTAATCTGCCGAGTCCTCCTTCTCTCTAATCTGCCGAGTCCTCCTTCTCTGTCGTCGGCCGAGTCCTCTCTGTCGTCGGCCGAGTCCTCTCTCTCTAATCTGCCGAGTCCTCTCTCTCTAATCTGCCGAGTCCTCTCTCTCTCTAATCTGCCGAGTCCTCTCTCTCTCTAATCTGCCGAGTCCTCTCTCGTCGGCCGAGTCCTCTCTCGTCGGCCGAGTCCTCTCTCGTCGGCCGAGTCCTCTCTCTAATCTGCCGAGTGCTCTCTCTCTCTAATCTTTAGAGTGCTCTCTCTCTATAATCTGCCGAGTGCTCTATCTAATCTGCCGAGTGCTCTCTCTCTAATCTGCCGAGTCCTCTCTCTCTCTCTAATCTGCCGAGTCCTCTCTCTAATCTGCCGAGTCCTCTCTCTCTCTATTCTGCCGAGTCCTCTCTCTCTCTATTCTGCCGAGTCCTCTCCCTCTATTCTGCCGAGTCCTCTCTCTCCCTAATCTCCCGAGTCCTCTCTCTCTCAAATCTGCCGAGTCCTCTCTCTCTCAAATCTGCCGAGTCCTCTCTCTCTAATCTGCCGAGTGCTCTCTCTCTAATCTGTCGAGTGCTCTCTCTCTCTAATCTGCCGAGTGCTCTATCTAATCTGCCGAGTGCTCTCTCTCTCTCTAATCTGCCGAGTGCTCTCTCTAATCTGCCGAGTGCTCTCTCTCTATTCTGCCGAGTCCTCTCTCTCTCTCTAATCTGCCGAGTCCCCTCTCTCTCTCTAATCTGCTGAGTCCTCTCTCTTTCTAATCTGCCGAGTACGCTCTCTAATCTGCAGAGTACGCTCTCTAATCTGGCGAGTCTTCTCCCTCTCTAATCTGCCGAGTACTCTCTCTATAATCTGCCGAGTCCTCCTTCTCTCTAATCTGCCGAGTCCTCCTTCTCTCTAATCTGCCGAGTCCTCTCTCTGTCGTCGGCCGACTCCTCTCTCTCTCGTCGGCCGAGTCCTCTCTCTCTCGTCGGCCGAGTCCTCTCTCTCTAATCTGCCGAGTCCTCTCTCTAATCGGCCGAGTCCTCTCTCTCTCTAATCGGCCGAGTCCTCCCTCTTGTCGGCCGAGTTCTCTCTCTAGTCTGCCGAGTCCTCTCTCTCTAATCTGCCGAGTGCTCTCTCTCTCTAATCTTTTGAGTGCTCTCTCTCTCTAATCTGCCGAGTGCTCTCTCTCTCTAATCTGCCGAGTGCTCTCTCTCTCTAATCTGCCGAGTGCTCTCTCTAATCTGCCGAGTCCTCTCTCTCTCTATTCTGCCGAGTCCTCTCTCTCTCTAATCTGCCGAGTCCTCTCTCTCTCTCTATTCTGCCGAGTCCTCTCTCTCTATTCTGCCGAGTCCTCTCTCTCTCAAATCTGCCGAGTCCTCTCTCTCTAATCTGTCGAGTGCTCTCTCTAATCTGTCGAGTGCTCTCTCTCTAATCTGCCGAGTGCTCTATCTAATCTGCCGAGTGCTCTCTCTCTCTAATCTGCCGAGTGCTCTCTCTTTAATCTGCCGAGTCTTCTCCCTCTCTAATCTGCCGAGTACTCTCTATAATCTGCCGAGTCCTCCTTCTCTCTAATCTGCCGAGTCCTCTCTCTGTCGTCGGCCGACTCCTCTCTCTGTCGTCGGCCGAGTCCTCTCTCTCTAATCTGCCGAGTCCTCTCTCTCTAATCTGCCGAGTCCTCTCTCTCTAATCTGCCGAGTCCTCTCTCTCTAATCTGCCGAGTCCTCTCTCTCTAATCTGCCGAGTCCTCTCTCTCTCTAATCTGCCGAGTCCTCTCTCGTCGGCCGAGTCCTCTCTCTAATCTGCCGAGTGCTCTCTCTCTCTCTAATCTGCCGAGTGCTCTATCTAATCTGCCGAGTGCTCTCTCTCTAATCTGCCGAGTGCTCTCTCTCTCTAATCTGCCGAGTGCTCTCTCTTTAATCTGCCGAGTCCTCTCTCTCTATTCTGCCGAGTCCTCTCTCTCTCTATTCTGCCGAGTCCTCTCTCTCTAATCTGCCGAGTCCTCACTCTCTAATCTGCCGAGTCCTCTCTCTCCCTAATCTGCCGAGTCCTCTCTCTCTAATCTGCCGAGTCCTCTCTCTCGTCGGCCGAGTCCTCTCTCTCTCAAATCTGCCGCCTCCTCTCTCTCTCTCAAATCTGCCGAGTCCTCTCTCTCAAATCTGCCGCGTCCTCTCTCTAATTTGCTGAGTGCTCTCTCTCTAATTTTCCGAGTGCTCTCTCTCTAATTTGCCGAGTGCTCTCTCTCTAATCTGCCGAGTGCTCTCTCTCTAATCTGCCGAGTGCTCTCTCTCTAATCTGCCGAGTGCTCTCTCTCTAATCTGCCGAGTCCTCTCTCTCTAATCTGCCGAGTCCTCTCTCTCTAATCTGCCGAGTCCTCTCTCTCTAATCTTTCGAGTGCTCTCTCTCTCTCTAATCTTTCGAGTGCTCTCTCTCTCTAATCTGCCGAGTGCTCTATCTAATCTGCCGAGTGCTCTCTCTCTCTAATCTGCCGAGTGCTCTCTCTCTCTAATCTGCCGAGTGCTCTCTCTCTCTAATCTGCCGAGTCCTCTCTCTCTCTCTATTCTGCCGAGTCCTCTCTCTCTATTCTGCCGAGTCCTCTCTCTCCCTAATTTGCCGAGTCCTCTCTCTCCCTAATTTGCCGAGTCCTCTCTCTCCCTAATTTGCAGAGTCCTCTCTGTCTCAAATCTGCCGAGTCCTCTCTCTCTCAAATCTGCCGAGTGCTCTCTCTCTCTAATCTCTAATCTGCCGAGTGCTCTCTCTCTAATCTGCCGAGTGCTCTCTCTCTAATCTGCCGAGTGCTCTCTCTCTCTCTAATCTGCCGGGTGCTCTCTCTCTCTCTAATCTGTCGAGTGCTCTCTCTCTCTAATCTGCCGAGTGCTCTCTGTCTAATCTGCTGAGTACTCTCTCTATAATCTGCCGAGTCCTCCTTCTCTCTAATCTGCCGAGTCCTCTCTCTGTCGTCGGCCGACTCCTCTCTCTGTCGTCGGCCGACTCCTCTCTCTGTCGTCGGCCGACTCCTCTCTCTGTCGTCGGACGACTCCTCTCTCTGTCATCGGCCGAGTCGTCTCTCTCTTCCGTCGGCCGAGTCGTCTCTCTCTTCCGTTGGCCGAGTCCTCTCTCTCTCTCTCTCGTCGGCCGAATCCTCTCTCTCTCTCGTCGGCCGAATCCTCTCTCTCTCTCTCGTCGGCCAAGTCCTCTCTCTCTCGTCACCCCAGTCCTCTCTCGGCCCAGTCCTCTCTTTCTCTTTCGTCAGCCGAGTCCTCTCTGTCTCTCGTCGGCCGAGTCCTCTCTGTCTCTCGTCGGCCGAGTCCTCTCTGTCTCTCGTCGGCCGAGTCCTCTCTGTCTCTCGTCGGCCGAGTCCTCTCTGTCTCTCGTCGGCCGAGTTCTCTCTGTCTCTCGTCGGCCGAGTCCTCTCTGTCTCTCGTCGGCCGAGTCCTCTCTGTCTCTCGTCGGCCGAGTCCTCTCTGTCTCTCGTCGGCCGAGTCCTCTCTGTCTCTCGTCGGCCGAGTCCTCTCTGTCTCTCGTCGGCCCAGTCCTCTCTCTCTCTCTCTCTCATCGGCCCAGTCCTCTCTCTCTTGTCGGCCTAGTCCTCTCTCGTCAGCCCAGTCCTCTCTCGTCGGCCCAGTCCTCTCCCTCTCGTCGGCCCAGTCCTCTCCCTCTCGTCGGCCCAGTCCTCTCTCTCTCTCGTTGGCCCAGTCCTCTCTCTCTCTCTCTCGGCCCAGTCCTCTCTCTCTCGGCCCAGTCCTCTCTCTCTCGGCCCAGTCCTCTCTCTCTCTCGTCGGCCCTGTCCTCTCTCTCTCTCGTCGGCCCAGTCCTCTCTCTCTCTCGTCGGCCCAGTCCTCTCTCTTTCGTCGGCCCAGTCCTCTCTCTCTCTCGTCGGCCCAGTCCTCTCTCTCGTCGGCCCAGTCCTCTGTCTCGGCTCAGTCCTCCCTCTCTTTCTCGTCGGCTCAGTCCTCTCTCTCGTCGGCCCAGTCCTCTCTCTCGTCGGCCCAGTCATCTCTCTCTCGTCGGCCCAGTCCTCTCTCTCGTCGGCCCAGTCATCTCTCTCTCGTCGGCCCAGTCATCTCTCTCTCGTCGGCCCAGTCCTCTCTATCTCGTCGGCCCAGTCCTCTCTATCTCGTCGGCCCAGTCCTCTCTTTCTCGTCGGCCCAGTTATCTCTCTCTCGTCGGCCCAGTCCTCTCTCGTCGGCCCAGTCCTGTCTCGGCCCAGTCCTCTCTATCTCGTCGGCCCAGTCCTCTCTATCTCGTCGGCCCAGTCCTCTCTTTCTCGTCGGCCCAGTCCTCTCTCTCTCTCTCGTTGGCCCAGTCCTCTCTCTCGTCGGCCCAGTCCTCTCTCATCCCAGTCCTCTCTTTCGTCGGCCGAGTCCTCTCTTTCTCTCGTCGGCCGAGTCCTCTCTGTCTCTCGTCGGCCGAGTCTTCTGTCAGTCTAATCTGCTGAGTCTTCTCTCTCTGTCTAATCTTCTTAAGTCCTCTCTATCTCGTCGGCCCAGTCCTCTCTCTCTCTCGTCGGCCCAGTCCTCTCTCTCTCTCGTCGGCCCAGTCCTCTCTCTCTCGTCGGCCCAGTCCTCTCTCTCTCATCGGCCCAGTCCTCTCTTGTCGGCCTAGTCCTCTCTCGTCAGCCCAGTCCCCTCTCGTCGGCCCAGTCCTCTCTCTCTCTCGTTTGCCCAGTCCTCTCTCTCTCTCGTTTGCCCAGTCCTCTCTCTCTCTCTCTCGTTTGCCCAGTCCTCTCTCTCTCGGCCCAGTCCTCTCTCTCTCTCGTCGGCCCAGTCCTCTCTCTCTCTCGTCGGCCCAGTCCTCTCTCTCTCGGCCCAGTCCTCTCTCTCTCGTCGGCCCAGTCCTCTCTCTCTCTCGTCGGCCCAGTCCTCTGTCTCGGCTCAGTCCTCTCTCTCTCGTCTGCCGAGTCTTCTCTCTCTCTCTAATCTGCCGAGTCTTCTCTCTCTCTGTAATCTGCCTCAGTTTTCTCTCTCTCTCGTCGGCCCAGTCCTCTCTCTCTCGTCGGCCGAGTCCTCTCTCTCGGTCGTCGGCCGAGTCTTCTCTCTCTCTCGTCGGCCGAGTCTTCTCTCTCTTGACGGTCGAGTCCTCTCTCTCTCTCTTGGCCCAGTCCTCTCTCGGCCCAGTCCTCTCACGGCCCAGTCCTCTCTCGTCGGCCAATTCCTCTCTCTCTCTCTAGTCAGCCGAGTCCTCTCGCTCTAATCTGCCGAGTCTTCTCTCTCTGTCGTCGGCCGAGTCCTCTCTCTCGGTCGTCGGCCGAGGTCTCTCTCTCTGTCGGCGGCCGAGTCCTCTCTCTCGGTCGTCGGCCGAGTCTTCTCTCTCTCTCTAATCTGCCGAGTCTTCTCTCTCTCTGTAATCTGCCTCAGTTTTCTCTCTCTCTCGTCGGCCCAGTCCTCTCTCTCTCGTCGGCCCAGTCCTCTCTCTCGGTCGTCGGCCGAGTCTTCTCTCTCGGTCGTCGGCCGAGTCTTCTCTCTCTCTCTAATCTGCCGAGTCTTCTCTCTCTCTGTAATCTGCCTCAGTTTTCTCTCTCTCTCGTCGGCCCAGTCCTCTCTCGTCGGCCGAGTCCTCTCTCTCGGTCATCGGCCGAGTCCTCTCTCTCGGTCATCGGCCGAGTCTTCTCTCTCTCTCGTCGGCCGAGTCTTCTCTCTCTCTCGTCGGCCGAGTCTTCTCTCTCTTGACGGTCGAGTCCTCTCTCTCTCTCTCTCTTGGCCCAGTCCTCTCTCTCTCTCTCTCTCTTGGCCCAGTCCTCTCTCGGCCCAGTCCTCTCTCGTCGGCCAATTCCTCTCTCTCCCTCTCTCTCTCTAGTCAGCCGAGTCCTCTCGCTCTAATCTGCCGAGTCTTCTCTCTCTGTCGTCGGCCGAGTCCTCTCTCTCTCTCGTCTGCCGAGTCTTCTCTCTCGGTTGTCGGCCGAGTCCTCTCTCTTGATCGTCGGCCGAGTCCTCTCTCTTGATCGTCGGCCGAGTCCTCTCTCTTGATCGTCGGCCGAGTCCTCTCTCTTGATCGTCGGCCGAGTCCTCTCTCGGTCGTCGGCCGAGGTCTCTCTCTCTGTCGGCGGCCGAGTCCTCTCTCTCGGTCGTCGGCCGAGTCTTCTCTCTCTCTCTAATCTGCCGAGTCTTCTCTCTCTCTGTAATCTGCCTCAGTTTTCTCTCTCTCTCGTCAGCCCAGTCCTCTCTCTCTTGTCGGCCGAGTCCTCTCTCTCGGTCGTCGGCAGAGTCCTCTCTCTCGGTCGTCGGCCGAGTCTTCTCTCTCTCTCGTCGGCCGAGTCTTCTCTCTCTTGACGGTCGAGTCCTCTCTCTCTCTCTTGGCCCAGTCCTCTCTCTCTCTCTTGGCCCAGTCCTCTCTCGGCCCAGTCCTCTCTCGGCCCAGTCCTCTCTCGGCTCAGTCCTCTCACGGCCCAGTCCTCTCTCGTCGGCCAATTCCTCTCTCTCTCTCTCTCTCTCTCTCTCTCTAGTCAGCCGAGTCCTCTCGCTCTAATCTGCCGAGTCCTCTCGCTCGGTCGTCGGCCGAAGTCTCTCTCTCTGTCGGCGGCCGAGTCCTCTCTCTCGGTCGGCGGCCGAGTCCTCTCTCTCGGTCGTCGGCCGAGTCCTCTCTCTCGGTCGTCGGCCGAGTCCTCTCTCTCGGTCGTCGGCCGAGTCTTCTCTCTCGGTCGTCGGTCGAGTCTTCTCTCTCTCTCTCTCTCTAGTCAGCCGAGTCCTCTCTCTCTAATCTGCCGAGTCTTCTCTCTCTCTCGTCGGCCGAGTTCTCTCTCTCTAATCTGCCGAGTCTTCTCTCTCTCTCTCGTCGGCCGAGTTCTCTCTCTCTAATCTGCCAAATCCTCTCTCTCCCTAATCTGCCGAGTCCTCTCTCTCTCTTATCTGCCGAGTCCTCTCTCTCTCTCTTGGCCCAGTCCTCTCTCTCTTGGCCCAGTCCTCTCTCGGCCCAGTCCTCTCTCTCGTCGGCCAATTCCTCTCTCTCTCTCTCTAGTCAGCCGAGTCCTCTCTCTCTAATCTGCCGAGTCTTCTCCCTCTGTCGTCGGCCGAGTCCTCTCTCTCGTCGAATGAGTTCTCTCTCTCTAATCTGCCGAGTCTTCTCTCTCGGTCATCGGCCGAGTCCTCTCTCTCGGTCGTCGGCCGAGTCTTCTCTCTCTCTCTAATCTGCCTAGTCTTCTCTCTCGGTCGTCGGCCGAGTCCTCTCTCTCGGTCGTCGGCCGAGTCCTCTCTCTCGGTCGTCGGCCGAGTCCTCTCTCTCGGTCGTCGGCCGAGTCCTCTCTCTCGGTCGTCGGCCGAGTCCTCTCTCTCGGTCGTCGGCCGAGTCCTCTCTCTCGGTCGTCGGCCGAGTCCTCTCTCTCGGTCGTCGGCCGAGTCCTCTCTCTCGGTCGTCGGCCGAGTCCTCTCTCTCGGTCGTCGGCCGAGTCCTCTCTCTCGGTCGTCGGCCGAGTCCTCTCTCTCGGTCGTCGGCCGAGTCCTCTCTCTCGGTCGTCGGCCGAGTCCTCTCTCTCGGTCGTCGGCCGAGTCCTCTCTCTCGGTCGTCGGCCGAGTCTTCTCTCTCTTTCGTCGGCCGAGTCTTCTCTTTCTCTCTCTCGTCTTCTCTTTCTCTCTCTCGTCTTCTCTCTCTCTCTAATCTGCCGAGTCTTCTCTCTCTCTGTAATCTGCCTCAGTTTTTTCTCTCTCTCTCTCTGTTGGCCCAGTCCTCCCTCTCTCTCGGCCGAGTCCTCTCTCTCTCTCTCTCGTCGGCCGAATCCTCTCTCTCTCTCGTCGGCCGAATCCTCTCTCTCTCTCTCGTCGGCCCAGTCCTCTCTCGGCCCAGTCTTCTCTTTCGTCGGCCGAGTCCTCTCTCTCTCTCGTCGGGCGAGTCCTCTCTCTCTCTCGGCGGCCGAGTCCTCAAAACTCTCTCTCTCGTCGGCCGAGTCATCTCTCTCGTCGGCCAAGTCCTCTCTCTCTCGTCGGCAGAGTCCTCTCTCTCTCTCTCGTCGGCCGAGTCCTCTCTTTTTTTCTCGTCGGTCGAGTTCTCTCTCTTTCTCTCATCTGCCGAGTCTTCTCTCTCTCTCTAATCTGACGAGTCCTCTCTCATCGGCCCAGTCTTCTCTTTCTCTCTGTTGGCCCAGTCTTCCCTCTCTCTTAGCCCAGTCCTCTCTCTCTCGGCCCAGGCCTCTCTCTGTTGGCCCAGTCTTCCCTCTCTCTTGGCCCAGTCCTCTCTCTCTCTCATCTGCCCAGTCCTCTCTCTCTCTCGTCGGCCCAGTCCTCTCTCTCTCTCGTCGGCCCAATCCTCACTCTCGCTCGTCGGCCCAGTCCTCTCTCTCTCTCTCGTCGGCCGAGTCCTCTCTCTCTCGTCAGCCCAATCCTCTCTCTCGCTCGTCGGCCCAGTCCTCTCTCTCTCTCGTCGGCCGAGTCCTCTCTCTCTCGTCAGCCCAATCCTCTCTCTCGCTCGTCGGCCCAGTCCTCTCTCGCTCTCGTCGGCCCAGTCCTCTCTCTCGTTGGCTGAGTCCTCGCTCTAATCTGCCAAGTACTCTCTAATCTGCCCAGTCCTCTCTAATTTGCCCAGTCCTCTCTTTCTAATCTGCCAAGCTCTTATGGTCAGCAGTGCCCTCTCTCCTGTAGAGTGTAAGCTCTTATGGTCAGCGGGGTCCTCTCTCCTGTAGAGTGTAAGCTCTTATGGTCAGCGGGGTCCTCTCTCCTGTAGAGTGTAAGCTCTTATGGTCAGCAGTGTCCTCTCCTGTAGAGTGTAAGCTCTTATGATCAGCAGTGTCCTCTCTCCTGTAGAGTGTAAGCTCTTATGGTCAGCAGTGTCCTCTCTCCTGTAGAGTGTAAGCTCTTATGGTCAGCAGGGTCCTCTCTCCTGCAGAACGTAAGCTCTTATGGGTTGATGATATTTGGGATTATATGTATATGTGTGTTATTGGGGGTTGGGGGTTATATTTGGGGGTTAGGGGAGTTATATTGGGGGTTGGGGGTTATATTGGGGGTTGGGGGAGTTATATTTGGGGTTGGAGGTTATATTTAGGGGTTGGGGGGTTATATTTGGGATTGGGAATTATATTTGGGGTTGGGGGGTTATATTTGGAATTGGGGGATATGTTGGAGGAGTTATATTTGGGGTTGGGGGTTATATTTGGGGTTGGGGGTTATATTGGGGGTTGGGGAGTTATATTTGGGGTTGGGGGTTTTATTTGGAGTTGTGGGGGTTTTATTTGGGGTTGTGGGGGTTATATTTGGGGTTGGGGAGTTATATTGGGAGTTATATTTGGGGTTGGGGAGTTATATTTGGGGTTGGGGGAGTTATGTTTGTGGTTGGGAGAGTTATATTGGGGGTTGTATTTGGGGTTGGGGGAGTTATATTTGGGGTTAGGAGAGTTATATTGGGGGTTATATTTGGGCTTGGGGGTTATATTTGGGGTTGGGGGAGTTATATTGGGGGTTGCGGGAGTTATATTGGGGTTTATATTGGGGGTTGCGGGAGTTATATTGGGGGTTGGGAGAGTTATATTTGGGGTTGGGGGGGTTATATTTGGGGTTGGGGGAGTTATATTTGGGGTTGGGGGAGTTTTTATTGGGGGTTGGGAGAGTTATATTGGGGGTTGGGGGGTTATATTTGGGTTTGGGGGAGTTATATTGGGGTCTGGGGGAGTTATATTGGGGGTTATATTTGGGGTTGGGGGAGTTATATTGGGGGTTATATTTGGGCTTGGGGGTTCTATTTGGGGTTGTGGGAGTTTTTTTATTGGGGGTTGGGAGAGTTATATTTGGGGTTGAGAGAGTTATATTTGGGCTTGGGGAAGTTATATTTGGGCTTGGGAGAGTTATATTGGGGGTTATATTTGGGGTGTTATATTTGGGGTTGGGGGAGTTATATTGGGGGGTTATATTTGGGGTTATATTGGGGTTTGGGATTTATATTGGGGTTTAGGAGAGTTATATTGGGGGTTGGGAGAGTTATATTTGGGTTGGGGGTTATATTTGGGGTGTAGGGAGTTATATTGGGGGTTATGTTGGGGGGTTATTTTGGGGGTTATATTTAGTGTTGGTGAGTTATATTGGGGTTGGGGGAGTTCTATTGGGGAATGGGGGGGGTTATATTTGGGGTTGGGGAGTTATATTCGGGGTTGGGGGAGTTATATTTGGGGTTGGGGAGTTATATTTGGGGTTGGGGGAGTTATATTTGGGGTTGAGGGAGTTATATTGGGGGTTATATTGGGGTTTGGGGGAGTTATATTTGGGGTTGGGGGTTATATTGGCGGGTTGGGGGTTATATTGGAGTTGGGGGTTTTATTTGGGGTTGTGGGGGTTTTATTTGGGGTTGTGGGGGTTATATTTGGGCTTGGGATTATATTTGGGTTTAGGGGTTATATTTGCGGTTGGGGGAGTTATATTAGGAGGTTATATTTGGGGTTGGGAGGTTATATTTGGGGTTGGGGGAGTTATATTTGGGGTTGGGGGAGTTATATTGGAAGTTATATTGGGGGTTGGGGGAGGTTATATTTGGGGTTGGGGGAGTTATATTGGGAGGTTATATTTGGGGTTGGGAGGTTATATTTGGGGTTGGGGGAGTTATATTTGGGGTTGGGGGAGTTATATTGGAAGTTATATTGGGGGTTGGGGGTTATATTTAGGGTTGGGGGAGTTATATTTGGGGTTGGGAGATATATTGGGGTTGGGGGAGTTATATTGGGGGTTGGGGGAGATATATTTGGGGTTGGGGGAGTTATATTTGGGGTTGGGGGAGTTTTTTATTGGGGGTTGGGAGAGTTATATTGGGGGTTGGGGGGTTATATTTGGGTTTGGGGGAGTTATATTGGGGGTTATATTTGGGGTTGGGGGAGTTATATTGGGGGTTATATTTGGGCTTGGGGGTTCTATTTGGGGTTGTGGGAGTTTTTTATTGGGGGTTGGGAGAGTTATATTTGGGGTTGAGAGAGTTATATTTGGGCTTGGGGAAGTTATATTTGGGCTTGGGAGAGTTATATTGGGGGGTTATATTTGGGGTGTTATATTTGGGGTTGGGGGAGTTATATTGGGGGTTATATTTGGGGTTATATTGGGGTTTGGGATTTATATTGGGGTTTAGGAGAGTTATATTGGGGGTTGGGAGAGTTATATTTGGGTTGGGGGTTATATTTGGGGTGTAGGGAGTTATATTGGGGGTTATGTTGGGGGGTTATTTTGGGGGTTATATTTAGGGTTGGTGAGTTATATTGGGGGTTGGGGACTTCCATTCGGGGAATGGGGGAGTTATATTGGGGGTTGGGGGAGTTATGTTTGGGATTGGGGGTTATATTGGGGGTTATTTAGGGTTGGGGGTTATGTTGGGGGTTTATATTGGGGGTTATATTTGGGGTTGGGGAGTTATATTGGGGGTTTGGGGTAATATTTGGGGTTGGAGTTATATTGGGCGTGGGGGGAGTTATGTTAGGTGTTGGGGGTTGTGTTGGTTGTTGGGGGTTGGGAGAGTTATATTGGGGATTATATTTGGGGTTGGGGGCTGGGAGAGTTCTATTTGGGGTTGGGGGAGTTATATGGGGGTTATATTGGGGGTTGGGGGAGTTATATTTGGGGTTGGGGAGTTATATTGGGAGGTTATATTTGGGGTTGGGAGGTTATATTTGGGGTTGGGAGAGTTATATTGGGGGTTGGGGGAGTTATATTGGGGAGTTATATTTGGGGTTGGGGGAGTTATATTGGGAGGATATATTTGGGTTGGGAGGTTATATTTGGGGTTGGGGGAGTTATACTGGGGGTTATATTTGGGGTTGGGGAGTTATATTTGGGGTTAGGGGAGTTATATTTGGGGTTGGGGAGTTATATTCGGGGTTGGGGGAGTTATATTTGGGGTTGGGGAGTTATATTTGGGGTTGGGGGAGTTATATTTGGGGTTGGGGGAGTTATATTGGGGGTTATATTGGGGTTTGGGGGAGTTATATTTGGGGTTGGGGGTTATATTGGCGGGTTGGGGGTTATATTGGGGTTGGGGAGTTATATTTGGGGTTGGGGGTTTTATTTGGGGTTGTGGGGGTTTTATTTGGGGTTGTGGGGGTTATATTTGGGCTTGGATTATATTTGGGTTTAGGGGTTATATTTGCGGTTGGGGGAGTATATTGGGAGGTTATATTTGGGGTTGGGAGGTTATATTTGGGGTTGGGGGAGTTATATTTGGGGTTGGGGGAGGTTATATTTGGGGCGTTATATTGGGAGGTTATATTTGGGGTTGGGAGGTTATATTTGGGGTTGGGGGAGTTATATTTGGGGTTGAGGGAGTTATATTGGAAGTTATATTGGGGGTTGGGGGTTATATTTAGGGTTGGGGGAGTTATATTTGGGGTTGGGAGATATATTGGGGTTGGGGGAGTTATATTGGGGGTTATATTTGGGCTTGGAGGTTATATTTGGGCTCAGGGGTTATATTTGGGGTTGGGGGAGTTATATTGGGTTTATATTGGGGGTTGCAGGAGATATATTGGGGGTTGGGGGAGTTATATTTGGGGGTGGGGGAGTTATATTGGGGGTTATATAGGAGGATAGACAATCTTGAGCTGAGCATGCAGTTAGTGGGTTAGAACTGGAGGGTGAAGACATGGGTGAGCAGGATCAGGTAAGTAGCTGGGTTAATGTAGTTAGGGGCAGTAGAAAGGGGGCAAAGAAAAGGAAGGCCGATCCGGTTTCTGACATTCCAAGCAAAATTGCCACGTTGGGTGATGATGCGAGGGTGTCAGTCTCAGAAATGGCAGCCCTAGTGGATACTGATCTCCCTAACAGCCGGGAGAACAGCCCAGCTAGTAGTCGGCGGGATGGTAATGCAGGTAAGCCAAGACAATTGATAGTCGTAGGGGGATTCTATAATCAGGAAGACGGATAGAATAATTTGTCGCCAAGACCGCCTCAACCGAATGGTTTGCTGTCTCCCTGGTGCCAGGGTTCGGCATGTGGTGGAACGGGTGGACAAATTGCTGGATGGGGCTGGTGATGATCCAGCTGTCGTGGTCCATGTCGGTACCAACGACAGAATAAATGGTAGGTGGAGGAGCCTTAAGAATAATTTTAAAGAACTAGGCTACAAGCTGAAGGGAAGGACCTCCAAGGTTGTATTCTCAGGAATACTGCCTGTGCCATGCGCATCACAGGAAAGACAGCGGGAGCTCAGGGAGGTAAATGCATGGCTGAAGTCTTGGTGTAGAGGAGAAGGATTTGGGTTCCTAGAGCACTGGGCTGACTTTTCATTGGGGTACAAACTGTATTCTGCAGATGATTTGCACCTAAATGGAAGCGGGTCCGTTGTGCTCTTGGGTGGCGGAGTATTTAAACTAGAGGAGGGAGGTCAATGTAGAAAAAAAAGGGGTAGCCAGGTTAGAGAGGGGTCAGACTATATTGGTGGGGGGAGAAACAGAATGTGGGGAGAGGACTAGACAACAAGATAAGGAGATCCTTTCGTTACAAAACATCAGTGTAAATAAAAATGCCCAAATAATGTCAAATCACATTTCTGATAATAAAAGTGAAAAACTGAAAGGCAAGTTAAAGTGTATGTTCACAAATGCCAGAAGTCTAGCAAGCAAAATGGGGGAGCTGGAGGCCTTGATACTGGAAGAAGATATAGATATAGTTGGTGTTGCTGAAACATGGCTGGACTCGTCACATGACTGGGCTATAAATCTACAGGGTTTTACACTGTTTCGGAAAGACAGGGCAAATAGGAAAGGTGGTGGTGTATGTCTGTATGTGAGAAGTGATATGAAGGCGGTGGTGTATGTCTGTATGTGAGAAGTGATATGAAGGTGGTGGTGTATGTCTGTATGTGAGAAGTGATATGAAGGCGGTGGTGTATGTCTGTATGTGAGAAATGATATGAAGGCGGTGGTGTATGTCTGTATGTGAGAAGTGATATGAAGGCGGTGGTGTATGTCTGTATGTGAGAAGTGATATGAAGGCGGTGGTGTATGTCTGTATGTGAGAAGTGATATGAAGGTGGTGGTGTATGTCTGTATGTGAGAAATGATATGAAGGCGGTGGTGTATGTCTGTATGTGAGAAGTGATATGAAGGTGGTGGTGTATGTCTGTATGTGAGAAGTGATATGAAGGCGGTGGTGTATGTCTGTATGTGAGAAGTGATATGAAGGCGGTGGTGTATGTCTGTATGTGAGAAGTGATATGAAGGCGGTGGTGTATGTCTGTATGTGAGAAGTGATATGAAGGTGGTGGTGTATGTCTGTATGTGAGAAGTGATATGAAGGCGGTGGTGTATGTCTGTATGTGAGAAGTGATATGAAGGCGGTGGTGTATGTCTGTATGTGAGCAGTGATATGAAGGCGGTGGTGTATGTCTGTATGTGAGAAGTGATATGAAGGCGGTGGTGTATGGCTGTATGTGAGAAGCGATATGAAGGTGAGTGTGAATGAGACATTAGAGGGTGAAGATTGTGAGGAGGTTGAAACCTTGTGGGTAGAATTACAAAGGGAGGTAAACACTGAAAAAATTACTTTTGGTGTAATCTATAGACCCTCAATATAACTGAGGAGATGGAAGATCAGCTATATAAACAGATGGAGCGGGCTGCACAGGCGGGTACTGTAGTGATAATGGGAGATTTTAATTTCCGGGATATTAATTGGTATCATGGTTCGGCTTCAACTGCAAAGGGGAGACATTTCCTCAACCTGTTGCAGGAAAATTTTATGGGCCAGTTTGTGGAAGACCCGACTAGAGGTGAAGCTCTGTTGGATCTGGTCATTTCTAATAATGCAGATCTTGTTGGGAATGTCAATGTTCGTGAAAACCTCGGTAACAGTGATCACAATATAGTTACATTTTACCTATACTGTAAAAAACAAACGCAGGCTGGGAGGGCAAAAACATTTAATTTTAAGAAAGCCAATTTCCCCAGGATGAGGGCTGCAATTCAGGATATAGACTGGGAAGAACTAATGTCAAATAATGGAACAAATGATAAATGGGAGATTTTCAAATCTACTTTGAGTTATTATAGTGCAAAATTTATTCCTACAGGTAACAAGTATAAACGACTAAAATTAAACCCCACATGGCTTACACCTTCTGTGAAAGGGGCAATACATGACAAAAAAAGGGCATTTGAAAAATACAAATCTGAGGGTACATCTGCAGCCTTTGTAAAATATAAAGAGCTTAATAAAATCTGTAAAAATGTAATAAAATTAGCAAAAATACAAAATGAAAGGCAGGTGGCCAAGGATAGTAAAACAAATCCTAAAAAATTCTTCAAGTATATAAATGCAAAAAAGCCAAGGTCTGAAGATGTAGGACCCCTAGATAGTGGTAATGGGGAGTTGATCACAGGGGATCAAGAGAAGGCAGAGTTACTAAATGGGTTCTTCATCTCTGTATATACAACTGAAGAAAGAGCAGCTGATGTAGCCGGTGCCAGTGCTGAGGAGCTGATGTAGCCGGTGCCAGTGCTGAGGAGCTGATGTAGCCGGTGCCAGTGCTGAGGAGCTGATGTAGCCGGTGCTAGTTCTGAGGAGCTGATGTAGCCGCTGCCAGTGCCGAGGAGCTGATGTAGCCTGTGCCAGTGCTGAGGAGCTGATGTAGCCGGTGCCAGTGCTGAGGAGCTGATGTAGCCGCTGCCGATGCTGAGGAGCTGAAGTAGCCGCTGCCAGTGCTGAGGAGCTGATGTAGCCGCTGCCAGTGCTGAAGAGCTGATGTAGCCGCTGCCGATGCTGAGGAGCTGATGTAGCCGCTGCCAGTGCCGAGGAGCTGATGTAGCCGGTGCCAGTGCTGAGGAGCTGATGTAGCCGCTGCCGATGCTGAGGAGCTGATGTAGCCGCTGCCAGTGCTGAGGAGCTGATGTAGCCGCTGCCAGTGCTGAAGAGCTGATGTAGCCGCTGCCGATGCTGAGGAGCTGATGTAGCCGGGTGCTAGTGCTGCTAACCCCTTAATGACCAGCCTATTTTGGACCTTAATGACCAAGCTATTATTTACGTTTTTCAATCGTCGCATTCCAAGACCTATAACCTTTTTATTTTTGCGTCGACATAGCTGTATAAGGTCTTGTTTTTTGCGGGACAAGTTGTATTTTTTAATAGCACCATTTTTAGGTACATATTATTTATTGATTAACTTTTATTAACTTTTTTTTGGGGGGGAATAGAAAAAAATCTGATATTTTGCCACTCTTTTTTGCGTCCTAAATCTACGCCGTTTACCGTGTGGTATAAATAACACAATAACTTTATTCAGCGGGTTGTTACGATTGCAACGATACCAAATTTGTATAGTTTTTGTATGTTTTACTACTTTTACACAGTAAAAACCCTTTTTTTCAAAATTATTTGTTTTTGTGTCTCCATATTTGAAGAGCCGTAACGTTTTTATTTTTTTGCCGATGCAGTTGTATGAGGGCTTTTTTTTGCGGGACGACTTGTAGTTTTTATTGGTGCCATTTTGGAGTAGATGCGACTTTTTGATCACGTTTTATCACATTTTTTTAAAGTCAGTATTCACAGAAAACAGCAATTTTTCCATAGTTTTTTATTACATTTTTTACGGCGTTCACCGGGCGGGTTAAATAATGTAATAGATTTATAGTCGGGGTCGTTACGGACGCGGCGATACCAAATATGTGTAACTTTTTAACTTTATTTAGTTTTTTTTAATAGTAAAGCATTTTGTAAGGGGAAAAGCTGGGTTTTTCATTTTTTTTCAAATTTTTTTTTAAATTAACTTTATTCAACTTTTTTTTCACTTTTTTACTAGTCCCATTAGGGGACTATAATATGCGATTCTGCGATCGCTATTATAATACACTGCAATACTTCTGTATTGCAGTGTATTACTGCCTGTCCGTTTAACACAGACAGGCATCTGCAAGGTCATGCCTGCGGCATGATCTAGCAGGCATTCGCTCCAGGCAGCCTGGGGGCCTTTATTAGACCCCCGGCTGCCATTAGAGACACAGACACTCGGCGATCGTATCGCCGGGTGTCGGTGGGAGAGAGAGGGAGCTCCCTCCCTCTCTCCAAAACCACTCAGATGCGGTGCTCGCTATTGAGCACCGCATCTGAAGGGTTAAACGTGTGAGATCGATACTAATATTAATCTCACACGGCAGAGCAGGGACGCTCCCAGCCCTCAGCTGCCTCTAGCAGCTGAGAGCAGGGAGATTTAACGGCTCCCTGCTCTGTTTACTTATTCCGATGCAGCGACGTAAAAAGTCTATGGCATCGGAATAAGGCCCGTTAGTGACCGACGTAGAAACACGATGGGCCGGTCACTAACGGGTTAATACATCAGTTGATATACTGAATTGGATGAATGTAGATATAGTGCAAGCTAAATTAAATAAAATAAATGTGCACAAGGCCCCGGGACCAGATGGGTTACACCCTAGAATTCTTAAGGAGCTTAGTTCAGTTATTTCTGTCCCCCTCTTCATAATATTTAGAGAGTCTCTCATGACTGGTATAGTGCCAAGGGACTGGCGCAGGGCAAATGTGGTGCCTATTTTCTAGGTCTTCGCCGGGTAATTATAGACCAGTAAGCTTAACATAAATTGTGGGGAAAATGTTTGAGGGGCTATTGAGGGACTATATACAGGATTATGTGACAATAAATAGTATTATAAGTGACAGCCAGCACGGTTTTACAAAGGACAGAAGCTGTCAAACCAACCTGATTTGTTTTTATGAAGAGGTAAGCAGAAGCCTAGACAGAGGGGCCGCTGTGGATATAATGATTATATGAGAGGTGAGGAGAAGCCTAGACAGAGGGGCCGCTGTGGATATAGTGTTTTTATGAAGAGGTGAGCAGAAGCCTAGACAGAGGGGCCGCTGTGGATATAATGATTATATGAGAGGTGAGGAGAAGCCTAGACAGAGGGGCCGCTGTGGATTTAGTGTTTTTATGAAGAGGTAAGCAGAAGCCTAGACAGAGGGGCCGCTGTGGATTTAGTGTTTTTGGACTTTGCAAAGGCATTTGACACTGTCCCTCATAGACGTCTAATGGGTAAATTAAGGAATATAGCTTTAGAAAATATAGTTTGTAATTGGATTGAGAATTGGCTCAAGGACCGTATCCAGAGAGTTGTGGTCAATGATTCCTACTCTGAATGGTCCCCGGTAATAAGTGGTGTACCCCAGGGTTCAGTGCTGGGACCACTATTATTCAACTTATTTATTAATGATATAGAGGAAGGGATTAATAGCACTATTTCTATTTTTGCAGATGACACCAAGCTATGTAATATAGTTCAGACTATGGAAGATGTTCATGAATTACAGGCAGATTTAAACAAACTAAGTGTTTGGGCGTCCACTTGGCAGATGAAGTTTAATGTAGATAAATGTAAAGTTATGCATCTGGTTACCAACAACCTGCAGCATCATATGTCCTAGGGGGAGCTACACTGGGAGTAATAATCTGCAGCATCATATGTCCTAGGGGGAGCTACACTGGGGGTAATAATCTGCAGCATCATATGTCCTAGGGGGCGCTACACTGGGGGAGTCACTTGTTGAGAAGGATCTGGGTGTAATAATCTGCAGCATCATATGTCCTATGGGGAGCGAAACTGGGGGAGTCACTTGTAGAGAAGGATCTGGGTGTAATAATCTGCAGCATCATATGTCCTAGGGGGAGCTACACTGGGGGGGATTCACTTGTTGAGAAGGATCTGGGTGTAATAAACTGCAGCATCATATGTCCTAGGGGGCGCTACACTGGGGGAGTCACTTGTTGAGAAGGATCTGGGTGTTCTTGTAAATCATAAACTCAATAACAGCATGCAGTGTCAATCAGCTGCTTCAAAGGCCAGCAAGATATTGTCGTGTATCAAAAGAGGCCTGGACTCGCGGGACAGGGATGTAATATTACCACTTTACAAAGCATTAGTGAGGCCTCATCTAGAATATGCAGTTCAGTTCTGGGCTCCAGTTCATAGAAAGGATGCCCTGGAGTTGGAAAAAATACAAAGAAGAGCAACGAAGCTAATGAGGGGCATGGAGAATCTAAGTTATGAGGAAAGATTGAAAGAATTAAACCTATTTAGCCTTGAAAAAAGACGACTAAGGGGGGACATGATTAACTTATATAAATATATGAATGGCACATACAAAAAATATGGTGAAATCCTGTTCCTTGTAAAACCCCCTCAAAAAACAAGGGGGCGCTCCCTCCGTCTGGAGAAAAAAAGGTTCAACCTGCAGAGGCGACAAGTCTTCTTTACTGTGAGAACTGTGAATCTATGGAATAGCCTACCGCAGGAGCCGTCACAGCAGGGACAGTAGACACCGCAGGAGCTGTCACAGCAGGCACAGTAGACACCGCAGGAGCCGTCACAGCAGGGACAGGAGACACAGCAGGAGCCGTCACAGCAGGGACAGTAGACACCACATGAGCCGTCACAGCAGGGACAGGAGACACCGCAGGAGCCGCCACAGCAGGGACAGGAGACACCGCAGGAGCCGTCACAGCAGGGACAGGAGACACAGCAGGAGCCGTCACAGCAGGGACAGTAGACACCACAGGAGCCGTCACAGCAGGGACAGGAGACACCGCAGGAGCCGCCACAGCAGGGACAGGAGACACCGCAGGAGCCGCCACAGCAGGGACAGTAGACACCGCAGGAGCCGTCACAGCAGGGACCTGAGACACCGCAGGAGCCGTCACAGCAGGGACCTGAGACACCGCAGGAGCCGTCACAGCAGGGACAGGAGAGGCTGCAAGAAAAGGGTTAGATAATTTCCTAGAACAAAAAAATATTAACTCCTATGTGTAGAAATGTTTTCCTTCCCCTTTTCCATCCCTTGGTTGAACTTGATGGACATGTGTCTTTTTTCAACCGTACAGACTATGTAACTATGTAACTATATTGAGGGTTATATTGGGGGATGAGAGAATTATATTGGGGGTTGGGAGAGTTATATTTGGGGTTAGGGGTTATATTTGGGGTTAGGAGAGTTATATTTGGGGTTGGGGGAGTTATATTGGGGGTTGGGAGAGTTATATTGGGGTTGGGGGGAGTTATATTTGGGGTTGGGGGTTATATTTGGGGTTGGGAGAGTTATATTTGGGGTTGGGGGAGTTATATTGGGGGTTGGGAGAGTTATATTTGGGGTTGGGAGTTATATTGGGGGTTGGGCGAGTTTTATATTTGAGGTTGGGGGGAGTTATATTTGGGGTTGGGGGTTATATTTGGGGTTGGGGGAGTTATATTTGAGGTTTGGGGTTATATTTGGGATTGGGGGTTATATTTAGGGTTGGGGGGTTATATTGCGGATTTTATTTGGGGTTGGGGAGTAATATTGGGGGTTGGGGGAGTTATATTGGGGGTTGGGGGAGTAATGTTTTGGGTTGGGGGTTATATTTGGGGTTGGGGGCTATAGTTGGGGTTATATTTGGGTTTGGGGGAGTTATATAGGGGTTTGGGGGAGTTATATAGGGGTTTGGGGGAGTTATAGTGAGGGTTGGGTGAGTTATATTGGGGGAGTTATCTTTGTGGTTGGGGGAGTTATATTTGGGTTGGGGGTTATATTTGGGGTGTAGGGAGTTATATTGGGGGTCGGGAGAGTTATATTTGGGGTTGGGGGAGTTATATTGGGGGTTGGGGGAGTTATATTGGGGGTTGGGAGAGTTATATTTGGGGTTGGGGGAGTTATATTGGGGGGTTTTATTTGGGGTTGGGGGAGTTATATTTGGGGTTGGGGAGTTATATTGGGGGTTATATTGGGGGTTGGTGGGTTTTATTGGGGGTTAAGGGTTATATTTAAGGCTGGGAGTAATATTGGGGTTTGGGGAGTAATATTGGGGGTCAGGGGGTTATATTTGGGGTTTTGCTGGAGTTATGTTTGGGGTTGGGGTTTATATTGGGGGTTGGGGGAATTATATTTGGGGTTGGGGGAGTTATATTGGGGGTTGGGAGAGCTATATTTGGGGTTATATTTGGGGTTGGGGGAGTTATATTGGGGGGTTATATTGGGGGTTGGGGCGTTATATTGAGGGATAAATTTGGGGATGGGTAGTAATAT
Source organism: Rhinoderma darwinii (assembly GCF_050947455.1). Lineage (NCBI taxonomy): Eukaryota > Metazoa > Chordata > Amphibia > Anura > Rhinodermatidae > Rhinoderma > Rhinoderma darwinii. Next base: position 103,115 of record NW_027464504.1, read on the forward strand.
TGGGGGTTGGGGGAGTTATATTGGGGGTTGGGGGAGTTATATTGGGGGGTTATATTGGGGGTTGGGGCGTTATATTTGGGGCTGGGGGAGTTATATTGAGGGATATATTTGGGGATGGGGAATAATATTGGGGGTTGGGGGAGTTATAGTGGGGGTTGGGGGAGTTATATTTGGGGCTGGGGGAGTTATATTGAGGGATATATTTGGGGATGGGGAGTAATATTGGGGGTTGGGGGAGTTATATTGGGGGGTTATATTGGGGGTTGGGGGAGTTATATTGGGGGTTGGGGGTTATATTTGGGGTTGGTGGTTATATTTGGGGTTGGGGGGGTTAGATTGGGGGGTTATATTGGGGGTTGGGGCGTTATATTTGGGGCTGAGGGAGTTATATTGAGGGATATATTTTGGGATGGGGAGTAATATTGGGGGTTGGGGGAGTTATATTGGGGGTTGGGGGAGTTATATTGGGGGTTGGGGGTTATATTTGGGGTTGGGGGTTATATTTGGGGTCGGGAGAGTTATATTTGGGGTTGGGGGAGTTATATTGGGGGTTATATTTGGGGTTGGGGGAGTTATATTTGGGGTTGGGGGAGTTATATTGGGGGTTATATGTGGGGTTGGGGCGTTATATTTGGGGCTGGGGGAGTTATATTGAGGGATATATTTGGGGTTGGGGGAGTTATATTTGGGGTAGGGGGAGATATATTTGGGGTCGGGAGAGTTATATTGGAGGTTATATTTGGGGTTGGGGGAGTTATATTTGGGGTTGGGGGAGGAATATTGGGGGGTTATATTTGGGGTTGGGGGGGTTATATTGGGGGTTGGGGGAGTTATGTTGGGGGAGTTATGTTGGGGTTTATATTTGGGGTTGGGGGTTATATTTGGGGTTGGGGGTTATATTTGGGGTCGGGAGAGTTATATATGGGGTTGGGGGAGTTGGGTTGGGGGAGTTATATTTGGGGTTGGGGGAGTTATAATGGGGGTTATATTTGGGGTTGGGGGAGTTATATTTGGGGTTGGGGGAGTTATATTTGGGATTGGGGGAGTTATATTTGGGGTTGGGGGAGATATATTTTGGGTTGGGGGAGTTATATTTTGGGGTTGGGGGTTATATTTGGGGTTGGGGGAGTTATATTGGGGGTTATATTAGGGGTTGGGGGAGTTATATTGGGGGTTATATTGGGGGTTGGGGAGATATATTGGGGGTTGGGGGAGTTATATTGGGGGTTGGGGGAGTTATACTGAGGGTTGGGGGAGTTATATTTGGGGTTTGGGGTTACATTTGGGGTTGTGGGAGTTATGTTGGGGGGTTATATTGGGGGTTGGGGGAGTTATATTGGGGTTATATTGGGGGTTGGTGGGTTATATTGGGTTGGGGGAGTTATATTGGGGGTTGGGGGAGTTATATTGGGGTTATATTGGGGGTTGGGGGGTTATATTTGAGGTTGGGGGGTTATATTGGGTTGGGGGAGTTATATTGGGGGTTGGGGGAGTTATATTGGGGTTATATTGGGGGTTGGGGGGTTATATTGGGTTGGGGGAGTTATATTTGTGGTTGGGGGAGCTATATTTGGGGTTGGGGGAGTTATATTGGGGTTATATTGGGGGTTGGGGGGTTATATTGGGTTGGGGGAGTTATATTTGTGGTTGGGGGAGCTATATTTGGGGTTGGGGGAGTTATATTGGGGGTTGGTGGCGTTATATTTGGGGTTGGGGGAGTAATATTTTGGGTTGGGGGAGTTATATTGAGGGTTATATTTGGGGTTGGGGGGCGTTATATTTGGGGTTGGGGGTTATATTGGGGTTGGGGGAGTTATATTAGAGGGTTATATTTGGGGTTGGGGAGTTATATTTGGGGTTTGGGGAGTTATATTGGGGGTTGGGGGAGTAATATTGGGGGTCGGGGAGTTATATCTGGGGTTGGTGGAGTCATATTTGGGGTTGGGGGTTATGTTGGGGGTTGGGGGAGTTATATTGGGGTTGGGGGAGTTATATTGGGGTTGGGGGGAGTTATATTGGGGGTTGGGGGAGTTATATTGGGGGTTGGGGGAGTTATATTGGGGGTTGGGGGAGTTATATTGGGGGTTGGGGGGAGTTATATTTGGGGGTTGGGGGAGTTATATATGGGGTTGGGGGTTATATTGGGAGTTATATTGGGGGTTGGGAGAGTTATATTGGGGGTTGGGGGAGTTATATTGGGGGTTGGGGGAGTTATATTGGGGGTTATATTTGGGGTTGGGGGAGTTATATTTGGGGTTGGGGAGTTATATTTGGGGTTGGGGGAGTTATATTGGGGGTTATATTTGGGATTGGGGGGTTATATTTAGTGGTTGGGGGAGTTATATTGGGAGTTATATTTGGGATTGGGGGGTTATATTGGTGGTTGGGGGAGTTATATTTGGGGTTACATTTGGGATTGGGGGAGTTATATTGGGGGTTATATTGGGGGTTGGGGGAGTTATATTTGGGGTTGGGGGAGTTATATTGGTGGTTATATTTGGGGTTGGGGGAGTTATATTTGAGGTTGGGAGAGTTATATTTGGGGGTTATATTTGGGGTTGGGGGAGTTATATTGGGGGTTGGGGGAGTTATATTTGGGGTTGGGGGGTTATATTTGGGGTTGGGGGAGTTATATTGGGGGTTGGGAGAGTTATATTGGGGGTTGGGGGGTTATATTTGGGGTTGGGGGAGTTATATTTGAGGTTGGGAGAGTTATATTTGGGGGTTATATTTGGGGTTGGGGGAGTTATATTGGGGGTTGGGGGAGTTATATTTGGGGTTGGGAGAGTTATATTTGGGATTGGGGGAGTTATATTTGGGGTTCGGGATTATATTTGGGGTTGGGGGAGTTATATTGGGGGAGTTATATTGGGGGTTGGGGGAGTTATATTGGGGGGAGTTATATTGGGGGTTATATTTGGGGTTGGGGGGAGTTATATTGGGGGTTATATTGGTGGGTTGGGGGAGTTATATTGGGGGTTATATTTGGGGTTGAGTGTTATATTTGGGGTTGGGGGAGTTATATTGGGGGTTATATTTGGGGTTGGGGGAGTTATATTTGGGGTTGGGGGAGTTATATTTGGGGTTGGGGGAGTTATATTGGGGGTTATATTTGGGGTTGGGATTATATTTGGGGTTGGGGGAGTTATATTTGGGGTTGGGGGAGTTATATTGGGGGTTATATTTGGGGTTGGGGGAGTTATATTTGGGGTTATATTTGGGGTTGGGGAGTTATATTGGGGGTTGGGGAGTTATATTGGGGTTTATATTTGGGGTTGGGGGAGTTATATTGGGGGTTGGGGGAGTTATATTGGGGGTTGGGGGAGTTATATTTGGGGTTGGGGGAGTTATATTGGGGGTTATATTGGGGGTTGGGGGTTATATTGGGGGTTATATTTGGGGTTGGGGGTTATATTGGGGGTTGGGGATTATATTTGGGGTTGGGGGAGTTATATTGGGAGTTATATTTGGGGTTGGGGGAGTTATATTTGGGGTTGGGGGTTATATTTGGGGTTGGGGGTTATATTGGGGGTTATATTTGGGGTTGGGGGTTATATTGGGGGTTGGGGGAGTTATGTTTGTGGTTGGGGGTTATATTTGGGGTTGGGGCTGTTACATTGGGGAGTTATATTGGGGGTTGGGGGAGTTATATTGCGGGTTGGGGGAGTTATATTGGGGGTTATATTTGGGGGAGTTATATTGGGGGTTGGGGGAGTTATATTGGGGGTTATATTGGGGGTTAGGGGAGTTATATTGGGGGTTATATTTGGGGGAGATATATTGGGGGTTGGGGGGTTATATTTGGGGTTGGGGCAGTTATATTTGGGGTTGGGGGAGTTATATTGGGGGTTATATTGGGGGTTGGGGCAGTTATATTTGGGGTTGGGGCAGTTGTATTGGGGGTTGGGGGAGTTATATTGGGGGTTATATTTGGGGTTGGGGTAGTTATATTTGGGGTTGGGGGAGTTGTATTTGGGGGTTTAGAGAGTTATATTGGGGGTTATATTTTGGGGTTGGGGGAGTTATATTGGGGGTTGGGGAGTTATATTGGGGGTTGGGGGTTATATTTGGGGTTGGGATTTATATTGGGGGTGTTATATTTGGGGTTGGGGGAGTAATATTAGGAGTTATATTGGGGGTTGGGGGAGTTATATTGGGGGTTATATTTGGGGTTGGGGGAGTTATATTTTGGGGTTGGGAGAGTTATATTGGGGGTTATATTTGGGGTTGGGGGAGTTATATTGGGGTTGGGGGTTATATTTGGGGTTGGGAGAGGTATATTTGGGGTTGGGGGTTATATTGGGGGTTGGTGGCGTTATATTGGGGGGTTATATTGGGGTTGGGGGAGTTATATTGGGGGTTATATTTGGGGTTGGGGTAGTTATATTTGGGGTTGGGGGAGTTGTATTTGGGGGTTTAGAGAGTTATATTGGGGGTTATATTTTGGGGTTGGGGGAGTTATATTGGGGGTTGGGGAGTTATATTGGGGGTTGGGGGTTATATTTGGGGTTGGGATTTATATTGGGGGTGTTATATTTGGGGTTGGGGGAGTAATATTAGGAGTTATATTGGGGGTTGGGGGAGTTATATTGGGGGTTATATTTGGGGTTGGGGGAGTTATATTTTGGGGTTGGGAGAGTTATATTGGGGGTTATATTTGGGGTTGGGGGAGTTATATTGGGGTTGGGGGTTATATTTGGGGTTGGGAGAGGTATATTTGGGGTTGGGGGTTATATTGGGGGTTGGTGGCGTTATATTGGGGGGTTATATTGGGGTTGGGGGAGTTATATTTGGGGGTTATATTGGGGGTTGGGGGAGTTATATTGGGAGTTATATTTGGGGTTGGGGGAGTTATATTGGGGGTTATATTTGGGGGTGGGGGAGTTATATTGAGGGTCATATTTGGGGGTGGGGGAGTTATATTGGGGGTTGGGGGAGTTATATTGGGGGTTATATTTGGGGTTGGGGAATTATATTGGGGATTTTTTTGGGGGTTGGGGGAGTTATATTGGGGGTTATATTTGGGGTTGGGGATTTATATTGGGGATTATATTTGGGGTTGGGGGAGTTATATTGGGGGTTGGGGGAGTTATATTTGGGGTTGGGGGAGTTATATTGGGGGTTATATTGGGGGTTGGGGGAGTTATATTTGGGGTTGGGGGAGTTATATTGGGGGTTGGGGGGTTATATTTGGGGTTGGGGGAGTTATATTGGGGGGTTATATTTGGGGTTGGGGGAGTTATATTGGGGGTTGGGGGAGTTATATTGGGGGTTATATTTGGGGGAGTTATATTGGGGGTTGGGGGAGTTATATTGGGGGTTATATTGGGGGTTAGGGGAGTTATATTGGGGGTTATATTTGGGGGAGATATATTGGGGGTTGGGGGGTTATATTTGGGGTTGGGGCAGTTATATTTGGGGTTGGGGGAGTTATATTGGGGGTTATATTGGGGGTTGGGGCAGTTATATTTGGGGTTGGGGCAGTTGTATTGGGGGTTGGGGGTTATATTTGGGGTTATATTTGGGGTTGGGGTAGTTATATTTGGGGTTGGGAGAGGTATATTTGGGGTTGGGGGTTATATTGGGGGTTGGTGGCGTTATATTGGGAGTTATATTTGGGGTTGGGGGAGTTATATTGGGAGTTATATTTGGGGTTGGGGGAGATATATTGGGGGTTATATTGGGGGTTGAGGGAGTTATATTGGGGGTTATATTGGGGGTTGGGGGAGTTATATTTGGGGTTGGGGGAGTTATATTGGGAGTTATATTTGGGGTTGGGGGAGATATATTGGGGGTTATATTGGGGGTTGAGGGAGTTATATTGGGGGTTATATTGGGGGTTGGGGGAGTTATATTTGGGGTTGGGGGAGTTATATTGGTGGTTATATTTGGGGTTGGGGGAGTTATATTGGGGTTGGGGGAGTTATATTGGGAGTTATATTTGGGGTTGGGGGAGATATATTGGGGGTTATATTGGGGGTTGAGGGAGTTATATTGGGGGTTATATTGGGGGTTGGGGGAGTTATATTTGGGGTTGGGGGAGTTATATTGGGGGTTATATTTGGGGTTATATTTGGGGGTTGGGGGAGTTATATTGGGGGTTATATTGGGGGTTGAGGGAGTTATATTGGGGGTTATATTGGGGGTTATATTTGGGGTTGGGGGAGTTATATTGGGGTTGGGGGAGTTATATTGGGAGTTATATTTGGGGTTGGGGGAGATATATTGGGGGTTATATTGGGGGTTGAGGGAGTTATATTGGGGGTTATATTGGGGGTTGGGGGAGTTATATTTGGGGTTGGGGGAGTTATATTGGGGGTTATATTTGGGGTTATATTTGGGGGTTGGGGGAGTTATATTGGGGGTTATATTGGGGGTTGAGGGAGTTATATTGGGGGTTATATTGGGGGTTATATTTGGGGTTGGGGGAGTTATATTTGGGGTTGGGGGAGTTATATTGGGGGTTATATTTGGGGTTATATTTGGGGTTGGGGGAGTTATATTGGTGGTTATATTTGGGGTTGGGGGAGTTATATTGGGGTTGGGGGAGTTATATTGGGAGTTATATTTGGGGTTGGGGGAGATATATTGGGGGTTATATTGGGGGTTGAGGGAGTTATATTGGGGGTTATATTGGGGGTTGGGGGAGTTATATTTGGGGTTGGGGGAGTTATATTGGGGGTTATATTTGGGGTTATATTTGGGGGTTGGGGGAGTTATATTGGGGGTTATATTGGGGGTTGAGGGAGTTATATTGGGGGTTATATTGGGGGTTATATTTGGGGTTGGGGGAGTTATATTTGGGGTTGGGGGAGTTATATTGGGGGTTATATTTGGGGTTATATTTGGGGTTGGGGGAGTTATATACCAAAAAAGAAAAGAAAAAAGATCCAGAAATCTATCAAGGCACTCTCAGGTAACTATAATTTATATAAAGTCAATTTTATTAATTTAAACCTCCGAATATTTTCAGGTACATTAATATATACATACAAAAGGTTTTAAAAGAAAATCTCCTGGCCAAAAGATGAAGGATGACAAATAATCTGATACACCTTTAACATATTCATTAAATCGCTCATATAATACGTTTGTTCTCCCTAAGCATAGGGACAGATAATAAATTTGGAACAATCGCTAGGTTGTGTTCACACTTGCGTTTTTGAACAGAATAAATTTTATATGCTCAAGGTGGCCACCATGCCTATTCATAACAAGTGGGAATATTTTTATCTTTATAGTCTCCTATATAGTGGAATTCCAATCCTGGGAGAATAATCATCCCACAGCACATGAACTGTCTTGACGGCGGATCCTTATATTATTTAGCTCTTCCCTCCTATTGCATATAGCATTGGATTTTGGGGATAATAAGTAATAGGCAGTCTATTCAGTAGACGCAAGGTTTAAATATATCCCCCTCGATCCTCTTTGTTCAAAAGGCAATCGGTTTTCCAAGATTTCGTAAAATAACTTGTATTTTTACCTCTAATGTTCCGGTGAGCCTCTGTAATCCATGTGCGGGAGCAATCTGTTAACAGGTGGGACGAAAAGATCTTCCAACGGCAAATTCCAGGTTATATATTCCTCTGTTTATCAACCCACTTGAGAGCTCCACCGCAAGGTCAGATGGCTTTAGGTTTTCTTCTGAATACCCGCTTATTCCACACCGTGCACAAGGCGGTACGAGGTCCGGGAAGGCAAGAGCATAGGCCGGCAATAAAGTGAATTACAATTCACATGATGTCTCCTTCCAAATCATGTCTCCAAGTTTGGTCAGGGATTCGCAGGGCCAGGTATAGACGTCACTACCTGCCCAACTTAATTAAGTCAGCTGACGCGTTTCATCCCTACACGGGATTTCCTCAGAGCCGTTTTAGCAAGTGTAGCCAAGGGCATTGTATTTATAGTGTCCCAACAGTTATTCATTGGTTCCTCAATTGCAAGTTTAAAGAGGCTTTATTTCATATATATATATAAACACAGATGTGCATAGATTATATTATGTCATCTTTGCACAATATATTTATTTGTAATTTACAATTCAAAAAAGGAAAAAACTTTTACCTTACATTTTAATCAGAACAAATAAATAAATAGATAATTCCTTTTATCGTTAACCCACATCTATATGATATTTGATTTATAGTAATGGGGGATCAGTGGTATGTCTCGAAAATCAGTACAGATAATCTGTTTAATCAGACACGAATAGCATAGGACAGTATGCTTTTTTACAAAAGAAATATTCCAGATTATAATTTATTCCCGGATCATGGAAAGACGGAAAACATTTCTTCCCTTCCCCCAATGCGTCCGTTCTAATCATATAGCCAATTTCTCACCTTTTTTAGCGTCATGCATTGACCAGATCATACAGTCTCTCGGGGAGGGCAGGGAAACACGTCTCATGCCAAAGGGCAATATAACCTGTGTCCCCACCCACCCCGAGAGTCCGCAAAACCACTGCCAATCTATCAGAAAGAAAATTCTTTCAATAACGCAATCTTAATACATAATTTTCATTTATATTACCATTCTATATGGAACCAATAAGATATTCTCTGATCGATATGTCAGGTGCCTACTTATAAAGAGGAGGAATTATTTGTATTATGGTGCAATCTGATTATTTCATGATCTTTTAATATAAATTTCAAAAGGCCAAAATAGGACCATCTATACAAATATTCCATATTTCCAAGAACAATATTTTCCATTGATTTTGATTATTTTTGTTTTCATCATATTCCAAAATTAGAGCCTTTAGATAGAGATATTTGGTATCTACTGGAATTATCATTTGTTTAAGGGAACCGTAGGGAAAACAAATACAAATACAGATTCTTTTCCCTTTTCATCATAAAGTTGTAGCCTTTGAATAAGAATATTTCAAATATACTGGGATTACCATTTATTCAAAGGGGCCATAGGGAAAAGATAGGGAAAACCGATAGACCCATGTGTTGGCACCATATAGTATTCATATTCCCCATTGGGAATGAAAATGTAACCGTTTAATTTCAAATTTTATATTTTTATTTTCAAATTATTATTTTCAAATTTTTATACTTTTAATGCTAGGGGGCAAGTGGACACCGCTCTGGACGCTGGTAAGCAGCCATCCCAGCAGTAATCAACCTGCTCACAACATTTTTAATACTCAAAGGAACATATTAAATTTTATTTCGTTATTTAGTCCCTTAGGGTTTAGGGTGCCTAGCGTATAAATCCACATGGTTTCCTTTTGTAGAAGTATACGGTTCCGATCACCCCCTCTTCTATCTTCAAATAATTGATAAATTCCCATAAATTTCAAACCTATAGGTGACTGTCCATGATGTGTCTTAAAATGTGCTGCTAATGGATTCTTCATTTCCCCCTTGGTGATATCCAAAATGTGTTCACTTATGCGTATATGTAACTCACGTTTCGTTTTCCCGATATATTGTTTCCCACATGGGCAGGTAACAGAATATACCACCATCGTTGAGCGGCAATTGATAAAATTGTAAATTTAAATTCCTTTTTATGTTCACTATCGGAAAAAGTATCTGATTTCGTTACATATTTACAACATCTACACGAGCCACACTTGAACATTCCCTTTGGGCGTTTTTGTAGCCATAGGTCCCTTTCTGGGGTATTTCTCTTAAATTCAGAGCTGACCAATTTATCCTTTAGTGTAGGTGCCCTTTTGGGGACCATACTTGGAATGTTTCCTACTATTGAATTGATCCTTTTATCCAATGTTAAATATGGCCAGTTCTTTATCATAAGATTCCGCAATATGTCCCAGTGGGATCCATATCTGGAGATGAATCGGACTCTGTTATCACCATTGTCCCCCTTGTCTCTCTTCATAATTTCCTCTCTATTTTGTCTAAGTGCTCTATTATATCCTTTTTTAATTAGTTTCTTAGAGTACCCCCTATTTATAAAACGGGAGGAAAGATCTTGAGCTTCATTTTTAAAGTTTTCAAAATCAGTACAATTCCGTCGAATTCGAAGGAACTCACTGATTGGGATCCCCCTAATTTGAGAGGGCAGATGATGACTACTTGCTGCCAATAAAGTATTACCCGATGTCGGTTTTCGATACGTAGTTGTTTTAAGTCTATTCCCATCCCTATAAATATTGAGGTCGAGAAAACTTATAGTGTTTCTACTATGTGTAAACGTCAAGAGGATATTCAGATTGTTAATATTGAGATCCCCAATAAATTCATTGAGAGAGTTCAAAGATCCTTTCCAACATAGTAGGATATCATCCATATATCTAAGCCAGGTAGATGCACACTTCCTGAAGAGGGGATGAGGATATACAATGAACTCCTCCCACCATCCCAGATGTAAACACGCATATGATGGTGCGCAGGAGGATCCCATGGCCGTTCCATGTGTCTGGCGATAATACTTGCCATCAAAAGAAAAACAGTTATAATTCAAAATGAATTCCAACATCTCTATAATAAACTCATTTTGATGAGACCAATCTCCTCCTCTCCTCTCCAGGAAGTGCGCAGCAGCTCTCATGCCAATATTATGCGGAATCGATGTATACAACGACTCCACATCTAATCCCACCAAAATGAAATCATCATCAAGCGTTAAATTCTCGATTTTATTTAGAAGGTCTCCTGTATCCAAAACAAAGGAAGGCAATGTACGGACAAATGGTTTTAACTTCTCATCTATGTACTTCCCAAGGTGATCAGTCGGGCCATCACACCCTGAAATAATCGGTCTGCCCGGTGGCATATTCCTATTTTTATGCACCTTGGGAAGCACATAGATAGTCGGCATTCGTGGATCCCTCACCTCCAAATATTGGAATTCATGTCTATTGATTAGACCCTCATCCAATGCAAAGGCTAACTTTCTATTCAATATTTCAGTTATATTTTCCAATGGGTTATTTTTTAAGAGGGTATATGTATTCGTGTCTAGTTGTTTTTTGATCTCATTGACATAATCCTCTTCCCTGAGGAGAACAACATTACCACCTTTATCGCTCGGTTTTATTACTATATCTTTTTCTTTTATTAATTCTTTCAAAGCTTTTCGTTCTTTTTTTGTTAAGTTGTCCTCACACAGAAAAGAGGACCAGTCAACGAGACCTATATCTCTAAGCATTGCCTCCAAGAAAGTCTGCGTATATCTATTGGAATATATGCTTGGCATAGTGCTACTTTTTTTCCGTAATCCTGTATATTCAGGGATGATATCAATGTGATCTTCTGATCCATCCATATCTTCCAATGGGTTACCTTCCCTCCATAATTCCTTTAAATCTACCAGGGTATTCCAATCTGATAACGATAGATTGGAGGCTGTCTCTAAATTAGTTATTTCTCCCTGGAGTGATGATCCTGCATCACCATTCCCACTATTTTTCTCATGTCTTTCCCCATGCCAGAGTCTCAAAAGGATCTTTCTCAAAAATAAATGGAGATCTTTACAGATCTCAAATTCCTTCCCAGGGGTGACAGGTGAGAAACCCAAACCTCGATTGAGTAGGGAGACGTGATCCATTGTCAAAGGGAAGTCTGTTAAATTAATTATATTGTTAATATTATTTTCTATCTTCCCCTGCGTTGCCTTGTATTTGGACCTCCTTTTCTCTCCACTGATCTTTCCTCTCCGTATTTTCCTCTGTTTCTGTCCCCTAAAAAAGAAACCTTTGGTTGAGGTTCCTCAATTCTAGTATGTCTCCCAGTCTCATTGTCACTGGATGGGTCACTCGTCGTTTCCCCATCCGTTGACATAAGAGTATTTCTTCTTATCCGTGATCTACCTCTATTTTGTCTCTCTTTATTTTTTTGAAATGAAAAAATCTGCTTTTGTTCAAAGTCAAAGGTATCCCTTTGGAATTTTTTCCTTTTGCGTGTTGATATTTCCCGAAGTTCCATTTCCACCTCTCTTTTAAGGCTATCATTTAATTTCCCAAATTCTGGGTCATTACAAAACATATCCAGCTTTTTAACACTTTCCTCAATTTCAATAGTAAGTGATCCTAACATGATCTTCTCTTCCTCTATCAATAATTCCATCAAGTTCCTCGAGTGTCTTAAGCATTCATTATCCCATTTTTCCAAAAATAATTCACTCTTGAAATGTGATGCTGGAACTGTACGTCTTCGCAAACCTCTTGGTGTTATATTAGATGTTTTATAGGCTTCCAAACTCTGAATATCCCATTTTCGTCTTAAATGACTCAATATGAGTCTGCGATGGTTTTTAAAGAGGCCATATATATCTCCATTAAAAACTTCTGTATTTCTATTCATTTCGCAATTTAAAAGTGCCGCAATCCGTGCATCCACCTCAGTATCTAGACAATATGCCATTTCAAAAAACACACCACTGATCCACCCTAACTCCAAAAAGAAAAAAGTTTATTTCTCAAGGGTATATAAGAAAAGGGAGGGAACACCCTCCAGATAATTTATACAAAAAAGAAACAGGTTATGGCTAAACCATACCCAAAAATCATACCCAAAAATGCAATATACATATATATATGGGGGAGTTATATTGGGAGTTATATTTGGGGTTGGGGGAGTTATATTTGGGGTTGGGGGAGTTATATTTGGGGTTGGGGAGTTATATTGGGGGTTGGGGAGTTATATTGGGGGTTATATTTGGGGTTGGGGGAGTTATATTTGGGGTTGGGGAAGTTATATTGGGAGTTATATTTGGGGTTGGGGGAGTTATATTTGGGGTTGGGGGAGTTATATTTGGGGTTGGGGGAGTTATATTTGGGGTTGGGGGAGTTATATTGGGGGTTGGGGGAGTTATATTGGGGGTTGGGGGAGTTATATTTGGGGTTGGGAGTTATATTTGGGGTTGGGGGAGTTATATTTGGGGTTGGGGGAGTTATATTGGGGGTTGGGGGAGTTATATTGGGGGTTGGGGAGTTATATTGGGGTTTATATTGGGGGTTGGGGGAGTTATATTGGGGGTTGGGGGAGTTATATTTGGGGTTGGGGGAGTTATATTGAGGGTCATATTTGGGGTTGGGGGAGTTATATTGGGGGTTGGGGGAGTTATATTGGGGGTTGGGGGAGTTATATTTGGGGTTGGGGGAGTTATATTGAGGGTCATATTTGGGGTTGGGGGAGTTATATTTGGGGTTGGGGGAGTTATATTTGGGGTTGGGGGAGTTATATTTGGGGTTGGGGAGTTATATTGGGGGTTGGGGGAGTTATATTGAGGGTCATATTTGGGGTTGGGGGAGTTATATTTGGGGTTGGGGGAGTTATATTTGGGGTTGGGGGAGTTATATTTGGGGTTGGGGGAGTTATATTGGGAGTTATATTTGGGGTTGGGGGAGTTATATTGGGGGTTATATTGGGGGTTGGGGGAGTTATTTTTGGGGTTGGGGGAGTTATATTGGGGTTGGGGGAGTTATATTGAGGGTCATATTTGGGGTTGGGGGAGTTATTTTTGGGGTTGGGGGAGTTATATTGGGGTTGGGGGAGTTATATTTGGGGTTGGGGAGTTATATTGGGGGTTGGGGAGTTATATTGGGGGTTATATTTGGGGTTGGGGGAGTTATATTTGGGGTTGGGGGGAGTTATATTTGGGGTTGGGGGAGTTATATTGGGGGTTGGGGGAGTTATATTGGGAGTGATATTTGGGGTTGGGGGAGTTATATTGGGAGTTATATTTGGGTTGGGGGAGTTATATTTGGGGTTATATTTGGGTTGGGGATTATATTTGGGGTTGGGGGAGTTATATTTAGGGTTATATTTGGGGTTGGGGAAGTTATATTGGGTGTTGGGGGAGTTATATTGGGGGTTATATTGGGGGTTGGGGAAGTTATATTTGGGGTTGGGGGAGTTATATTGGGGGTTATATTTGGGTTGGGGATTATATTTGGGGTTGGGGGAGTTATATTTGGGGTTATATTTGGGGTTGGGGAAGTTATATTGGGGGTTGGGGGAGTTATATTGGGGGATATATTGGGTTTGGGAGAGTTATATAGGGGGTTACATTGGGGGGTTATATTTGGGGTTGGGGATTATACTGGGGGTTATATTTGGGGTTTGGAGTTATATTGGGGGTTGGGGGATATATTGGGCTTGGGAGGTTATATTTGGGGTTGGGAGGTTATATTTGGGGTTGGGGGAGTTATATTGGGGGTTGGGGCAGTTATATTGGTGGTTATATTGGGGGTTGGGGAGTTGTATTGGGGGAGTTATATTTGGGGTTGGGGAGGTTTTATTGGGGGTTGAGGAGTTATATTTGGGGTTGGGGGAGTTATGTTCGGGGTTGGGGGTTATATTTGGGGTTGGGGGTTATATTTGGGGGTTGAGGGAGATATATTGGGGGTTGGGAGAGTTATATTGGGGGTTGGGGAAGTTATATTGGGGGTTATATTTGGGGTTGGGGGAGTTATATTGGGGGTTGGGGGAGTTATATTGAGAGTTATATTTGGGGTTGGGGGAGTTATATTGGGGGTTGGGGGAGTTATATTGGGGGTTGGGGGAGTTATATTTGGGGTTGGGGGGTTATATTTGGGGTTGGGGGAGTTATATTGGGGGTTATATTTGGGGTTGGGGAGTTATGTTCGGGGAGTTCTATTTGGGGTTGGGGGAGTTATGTTCGGGGAGTTATATTTGGGGTTGGGGGTGTTATATTTGGGGTTGGGGGAGTTATATTTGGGGTTGGGGGGGTTATATTGGGGGTTGGGGAAGTTATATTGGGGGGTTATATTTGGGGTTGGGGGGTTATATTTGGGGTTGGGAGAGTTATATTGGGGGTTGGGGGAGTTATATTGGGGGATATATTGGGTTTGGGAGAGTTATATAGGGGGTTTTATTGGGGTTGGGGGTGTTACATTGGGGGGTTATATTTGGGGTTGGGAAGTTATATTTGGGGTTGGGGGAGTTATATTGGGGGTTATATTGGGGGTTTGGAGTTATATTGGGGGTTGGGGGAGTTATGTTGGGGGTTATATTGGGGGTTGGGGGATATATTGGGCTTGGGAGGTTATATTTGGGGTTGGGGGAGTTATATTGGTGGTTATATTGGGGGTTGGGGGAGTTATATTTGGGGTTGGGGAGGTTTTATTGGGGGTTGAGGAGTTATATTTGGGGTTGGGGGAGTTATGTTCGGGGTTGGGGGTTATATTTGGGGTTGGGGGTTATATTTGGGGGTTGAGGGAGATATATTGGGGGTTGGGAGAGTTATATTGGGGGTTGGGGGAGTTATATTGGGGGATATATTGGGTTTGGGAGAGTTATATAGGGGGTTTTATTGGGGTTGGGGGTGTTACATTGGGGGGGTTATATTGGGGGTTGGGAGTTACATTGGGGGTTGGGAGTTATATTTGGGGTTGGGGGAGTTATATTGAGGATTTTTTTGGGGGTTGGGGGAGTTATATTGGGGTTGGGGGAGTTATATTGGGGGTTGGGGGAGTTATGTTCGGGGTTGGGGGTTATATTTGGGGTTGGGGGTTATATTTGGGGGTTGAGGGAGATATATTTGGGGTTGGGGGAGTTATATTTGGGGTTGGGGGAGTTATATTGGGGGTTGGGGAAGTTATATTGGGGGTTATATTTGGGGTTGGGGGAGTTATATTGGGGGTTGGGGGAGTTATATTGGGGGATATATTGGGTTTGGGAGAGTTATATAGGGGGTTTTATTGGGGTTGGGGTTGTTACATTGGGGGGGTTATATTGGGGGTTGGGAGTTATATTGGGGGTTGGGAGTTATATTGGGGGTTGGGGGAGTTATATTTGGGGTTGGGGGAGTTATATTGGGGGTTGGGGGAGTTATATTGGGGGTTGGGGGAGTTATATTGGGGTTGGGGGGTTATATATAGTGGTTAGGGGAGTTATATTGGGGGTTATATTGGGGGGTTGGGGGAGTTATATTGGGGTTGGGGGAGTTATATTGGGGTTGGGGGGTTATATTTAGTGGTTGGGGGAGTTATATTGGGGGTTATATTGGGGGGTTGGGGGAGTTATATTGGGGTTGGGGGAGTTATATTTGGGGTTGGGGGAGTTATATTGGGGGTTGGGGCGTTATATTGGTGGTTATATTTGGGGTTGGGGGAGTTATACTGGTGATTTTTTTGGGGTGGGGGGAGTTATATTGGGGGTTATATTTGGGGTTGAGGGGTTATATTGGGGGTTGGGGAGTTATATTGGGGGTTATATTTCGGGTTGGGGAGTTATA
Source organism: Rhinoderma darwinii (assembly GCF_050947455.1). Classification (NCBI taxonomy): domain Eukaryota; kingdom Metazoa; phylum Chordata; class Amphibia; order Anura; family Rhinodermatidae; genus Rhinoderma; species Rhinoderma darwinii. The sequence continues at coordinate 119,303 of NW_027464504.1, forward strand.
TTTGGGGTTATATTTGGGGTTGGGGGAGTTATATTTGGGGTTGGGGGTTATATTTTGGGTTGGGGGAGTTATATTTGGGGTGTAGGGAGTTATATTGGGGGTTGGGGAGTTATATTGGGGGTTATATTGGGGGTTGGGGGCGTTATATTGGGGGTTGGGGGAGATATATTGGGGGTTGGGGGAGTTATATTGGGGGTTATATTGGGGGTTGGGGGAGTTATATTGGGAGTTATATTGGGGGGTTGGGGGAGTTATATTGGGGGTTGGGGGAGTTATATTGGGGGTTGGGGGAGTTATATTTGGGGTTGGGGGAGTTATATTGAGGGTCATATTTGGGGTTGGGGGGAGTTATATTTGGGGTTGGGGGAGTTATATTGGGGGTTGGGGGAGTTATATTGGGAGTTATATTTGGGGTTGGGGAGTTATATTTGGGGTTGGGGGGTTATATTTGGGGTTGGGGGAGTTATATTGAGGGTCATATTTGGGGTTGGGGGAGTTATATTTGGGGTTGGGGGAGTTATATTGGGGGTTATATTTGGGGTTGGGGGAGTTATATTGGGAGTTATATTTGGGGTTGGGGGAGTTATATTTGGGGTTGGGGAGTTATATTTGGGGTTGGGGGAGTTATATTGGGGGTTGGGGGAGTTATATTTGGGGTTGGGGGGTTATATTTGGGGCTGGGGGAGTTATATTGGGGGTTATATTTGGGGTTGGGGAGTTATGTTCGGGGAGTTCTATTTGGGGTTGGGGGAGTTATGTTCGGGGAGTTATATTTGGGGTTGGGGGTGTTATATTTGGGGTTGGGGGAGTTATATTTGGGGTTGGGGGGGTTATATTGGGGGTTGGGGAAGTTATATTGGGGGTGTTATATTGGGGGTTGGGGGTGTTATATTGGGGGGTTATATTTGGGGTTGGGGGGTTATATTTGGGGTTGGGGGAGTTATATTGGGGGTTATATTTGGGGTTGGGAGAGTTATATTGGGGGTTGGGGGAGTTATATTGGGGGATATATTGGGTTTGGGAGAGTTATATAGGGGGTTTTATTGGGGTTGGGGGTGTTACATTGGGGGGTTATATTTGGGGTTGGGAAGTTATATTTGGGGTTGGGGGGAGTTATATTGGGGGTTATATTGGGGGTTTGGAGTTATATTGGGGGTTGGGGGAGTTATGTTGGGGGTTATATTGGGGGTTGGGGGATATATTGGGCTTGGGACGTTATATTTGGGGTTGGGGGAGTTATATTGGTGGTTATATTGGGGGTTGGGGGAGTTATATTTGGGGTTGGGGAGGTTTTATTGGGGGTTGAGGAGTTATATTTGGGGTTGGGGGAGTTATGTTCGGGGTTGGGGGTTATATTTGGGGTTGGGGGTTATATTTGGGGGTTGAGGGAGATATATTGGGGGTTGGGAGAGTTATATTGGGGGTTGGGGGAGTTATATTGGGGGATATATTGGGTTTGGGAGAGTTATATAGGGGGTTTTATTGGGGTTGGGGGTGTTACATTGGGGGGGTTATATTGGGGGTTGGGAGTTACATTGGGGGTTGGGAGTTATATTTGGGGTTGGGGGAGTTATATTGAGGATTTTTTTGGGGGTTGGGGGAGTTATATTGGGGTTGGGGGAGTTATATTGGGGGTTGGGGGAGTTATGTTCGGGGTTGGGGGTTATATTTGGGGTTGGGGGTTATATTTGGGGGTTGAGGGAGATATATTTGGGGTTGGGGGAGTTATATTTGGGGTTGGGGGAGTTATATTGGGGGTTGGGGAAGTTATATTGGGGGTTATATTTGGGGTTGGGGGAGTTATATTGGGGGTTGGGGGAGTTATATTGGGGGATATATTGGGTTTGGGAGAGTTATATAGGGGGTTTTATTGGGGTTGGGGGTGTTACATTGGGGGGGTTATATTGGGGGTTGGGAGTTATATTGGGGGTTGGGAGTTATATTGGGGGTTGGGGGAGTTATATTTGGGGTTGGGGGAGTTATATTGGGGGTTGGGGGAGTTATATTGGGGGTTGGGGGAGTTATATTGGGGTTGGGGGGTTATATATAGTGGTTGGGGGAGTTATATTGGGGGTTATATTGGGGGGTTGGGGGAGTTATATTGGGGTTGGGGGAGTTATATTGGGGTTGGGGGGTTATATTTAGTGGTTGGGGGAGTTATATTGGGGGTTATATTGGGGGGTTGGGGGAGTTATATTGGGGTTGGGGGAGTTATATTTGGGGTTGGGGGAGTTATATTGGGGGTTGGGGCGTTATATTGGTGGTTATATTTGGGGTTGGGGGAGTTATACTGGTGATTTTTTTTGGGGTGGGGGGAGTTATATTGGGGGTTATATTTGGGGTTGAGGGGTTATATTGGGGGTTGGGGAGTTATATTTGGGGTTATATTTGGGGTTGGGGGAGTTATATTTGGGGTTGGGGGTTATATTTTGGGTTGGGGGAGTTATATTTGGGGTGTAGGGAGTTATATTGGGGGTTGGGGGAGATATATTGGGGGTTGGGGGAGTTATATTGAGGGTCATATTGGGGGTTGGGGGAGTTATATTGGGGGTTATATTGGGGGTTGGGGGAGTTATATTGGGGGTTGGGGGAGTTATATTTGGGGTTGGGGGAGTTATATTGAGGGTCATATTTGGGGTTGGGGGGAGTTATATTTGGGGTTGGGGGAGTTATATTGGGGGTTGGGGGAGTTATATTGGGAGTTATATTTGGGGTTGGGGGAGTTATATTTGGGGTTGGGGGGTTATATTTGGGGTTGGGGGAGTTATATTGAGGGTCATATTTGGGGTTGGGGGAGTTATATTTGGGGTTGGGGGAGTTATATTGGGGGTTATATTTGGGGTTGGGGGAGTTATATTGGGAGTTATATTTGGGGTTGGGGGAGTTATATTTGGGGTTGGGGAGTTATATTGGGGGTTGGGGGAGTTATATTTGGGGGTTGGGGGAGTTATATTGGGAGTTATATTTGGGGTTGGGGGAGTTATATTTGGGGGTTGGGGGAGTTATATTGGGGGTTGGCGGAGTTATATTGGGGGTCATATTTGGGGTTGGGGGAGTTATATTGGGGGTTATATTTGGGTTGGGGGAGTTATATTTGGGGTTATATTGGGGGTTGGGGAAGTTATATTGGGGGTTGGGGGAGTTATATTGGGGGTTATATTGGGGGTTGGGGAAGTTATATTGGGGGTTGGGGGAGTTATATTGGGGGAGTTATATTGGGGGTTGGGGGAGTTATATTGGGGGATATATTGGGGGGTTATATTTGGGGTTGGGAGAGTTATATTGGGGTTGGGGAAGTTATATTGGGGGAGTTATATTGGGGGTTGGGGGAGTTATATTGGGGGATATATTGGGGGGTTATATTTGGGGTTGGGAGAGTTATATTGGGGGTTATATTTGGGGTTGGGGGTTATATTTAGGGTTGGGGGAGTTATATTTGGGGTTGGGACAGTTATATTTGGAGTGTAGGGAGTAATATTGGGGGTTGGGGGGTTATATTTGGGATTGGGGGTTATATTTTTGGTTGGGGGAGTAATATTGGGGGTTGGGGAAGTTCTATTTGGGGTTGGGGGAGTTCTATTGGGGGTTGGGGGAGTAATTTTGGGGGTTGGGGAAGTTATATTTGGGGTTGGGGGAGTTCTATTGGGGGTTGGGGGAGTTATGTTGGGGGTTGGGGGTTATATTTGGGGTTATATTTTGGGATTGTGGGTTATATTTGGGGTTGGGGATTATATTTGGGGTTGGGGGAGTTATATTTGGGGTTGGGGGAGTTATATTTGGGGTTGGGGGGTTATATTTAGTGGTTGGGGGAGTTATATTGGGGGTTGGGGGAGTTATATTGGCGGTTGGGGGAGTTATATTGGGAGGTTATATTTGGGGTTGGGGGAGTTATATTGGTGGTTATATTTGGGGTTGGGGGAGTTATATTGGGGTTGGGGGAGTTATATTGGTGGTTATATTTGGGGTTGGGGGAGTTATATTGGGGGTTATATTGGGGGTTGGGGAAGTTATATTGGGGGATATATTGGGTTTGGGAGAGTTATATAGGGGGTTACATTGGGGGGGTTATATTTGGGGTTGGGGAAGTTATATTGGGGGTTGGGGAGTTATATTGGTGGTTATATTTGGGGTTGGGGGAGTTATATTGGGGTTGGGGGAGTTATATTGGTGGTTATATTTGGGGTTGGGGGAGTTATATTGGGGGTTATATTGGGGGTTGGGGGAGTTATATTGGGGGATATATTGGGTTTGGGAGAGTTATATAGGGGGTTACATTGGGGGGGTTATATTTGGGGTTGGGGAAGTTATATTGGGGGTTGGGGGAGTTATATTGGGGGTTATATTGGGGGTTGGGGGAGTTATATTGGCGGTTGGGGCGTTATATTGGTGGTTGGGGGAGTTATATTGGGGGTTGGGGGAGTTATATTTGGGGTTGGGGGAGTTATATTGGGGTTGGGGGAGTTATATTGGGGTTGGGGAAGTTATATTGGGGGTTATATTTGGGGTTGGGGGAGTTATATTGGGGGTTATATTGGGGGTTGGGGAAGTTATATTGGGGGTTGGGGAAGTTATATTGGGGGTTGGGGGTTATATTTAGAGTTGGGGGAGTTATATTTGGGGTTGGGGGTTATATTTGGGGTTGGGGGAGTTATGTTTGGGGTTGGGGGTTATATTTAGAGTTGGGGAGTTATATTTGGGGTTGAGGGAGTTATATTTGGAGTGTAGGGAGTAATATTGGGGGTTGGGGAGTTATATTGGGGTTGGGGGGTTATATTTGGGGTTGGGGGTTATATTTTTGGTTGGGGGAGTAATATTGGGGGTTGGGGAAGTTCTATTTGGGGTTGGGGGGAGTTCTATTGGGGGTTGGGGGGAGTAATTTTGGGGGTTGGGGAAGTTCTATTTGGGGTTGGGGGAGTTCTATTGGGGGTTATATTTTGGGATTGGGGGTTATATTTGGGGTTGGGGATTATATTTGGGGTTGGGGGAGTTATATTTGGGGTTGGGGGAGTTATATTTGGGGTTGGGGGGTTATATTTAGTGGTTGGGGGAGTTATATTGGGGGTTGGGGCGTTATATTGGTGGTTGGGGGAGTTATATTGGAGGTTATATTGGGGGGTTGGGGGAGTTATATTGGGAGGTTATATTTGGGGTTGGGGGAGTTATATTGGCGGTTGGGGCGTTATATTGGTGGTTGGGGGGAGTTATATTGGAGGTTATATTGGGGGGTTGGGGGAGTTATATTGGAGGTTATATTGGGGGGTTGGGGGAGTTATATTGGAGGTTATATTGGGGTTGGGGGAGTTATATTGGTGGTTATATTTGGGGTTGGGGGAGTTATATTGGGGTTGGGGGAGTTATATTGGTGGTTATATTTGGGGTTGGGGGAGTTCTATTGGGGGTTGGGGGGTTATATTTGGGGTTGGGGATTATATTTGGGGTTGGGGGAGTTATATTTGGGGTTGGGGGAGTTATATTTGGGGTTGGGGGGTTATATTTAGTGGTTGGGGGAGTTATAATGGGGGTTATATTGGGGGTTGGGGGAGTTATATTGGCGGTTGGGGCGTTATATTGGTGGTTATATTGGGGGGTTGGGGGAGTTATATTGGGAGGTTATATTTGGGGTTGGGGGAGTTATATTGGGGTTGGGGGAGTTATATTGGTGGTTATATTTGGGGTTGGGGGAGTTATATTGGGGGTTATATTGGGGGGTTGGGGGAGTTATATTGGGGGTTGGGGGAGTTATATTTGGGGTTGGGGGAGTTATATTGGGGGTTGGCGGAGTTATATTGGGGGTTGGGGGAGTTATATTGGTGGTTATATTTGGGGTTGGGGGAGTTATATTGGGAGTTATATTGGGGGTTGGGGGAGTTATATTGGGGGGTTATATTGGGGGTTGGGGGAGTTCTATTGGGGGTTGGGGGAGTTATATTGGGGGTTATATTTGGGGTTGGGGGAGTTATATTGGGGGTTATATTTGGGGTTGAGGGGTTATATTGGGGGTTGGGGAGTTATATTGGGGGTTATATTTCGGGTTGGGGGAGTTATATTTGGGGTTGGGGGAGTTATATTGGGGATTTTTTTGGGGGTTGGGGGAGTTATATTGGGGGTTGGGGGAGTTATATTGGGGCTTATATTTGGGGTTGGGGGAGTTATATTGGGGGTTGGGGGAGTTATATTGGGGGTTGGGGGAGTTATATTGGGGGTTATATTGGGGGTTGGGGGAGTTATATTGGGGGTTGGGGGAGTTATATTGGGGGTTGGGGGAGTTATATTGGGGGTTGGGGGAGTTATATTGGGAGTTATATTAGAGGGTTATATTTGGGGTTGGGGGAGTTATATTTGGGGTTGGGGGTTATATTTGGGGTTGGGGGAGTAATATTGGGGGTTGGGGGAGTTATATTGGGGGTTGGCGGAGTTATATTGGGGGTTGGGGGAGTTATATTGGGGGTTATATTTGGGGTTGGGGGAGTTATATTGGGGGTTATATTTGGGGTTGGGGGGTTATATTGGGGTTGGGGGAGTTATATTTGGGGTTGGGGGAGTTATATTGGGGTTGGGGGAGTTATATTGGGGGTTGGGGGAGTTATATTTGGGGTTGGGGGGTTATATTTGGGGTTGGGGGAGTTATATTTGGGGTTGGGGGGTTATATTTGGGGTTGGGGGAGTTATATTGGGGGTTGGGGGAGTTATATTGGGGGTTGGGGGAGTTATATTGGGGGTTGGGGGAGTTATATTTGGGGTTGGGGGAGTTATATTTGGGGTTGGGGGGTTATATTTGGGGTTGGGGGAGTTATATTGGGGGTTATATTTGGGGTTGGGGAGTTATATTTGGGGTTGGGGGAGTTATATTGGGGGTTGGGGGAGTTATATTTGGGGTTGGGGGGTTATATTTGGGGTTGGGGGAGTTATATTGGGGGTTATATTTGGGGTTGGGGGGTTATATTGGGGGTTGGGGAAGTTATATTGGGGGTGTTATATTGGGGGTTGGGGGTGTTATATTGGGGGGTTATATTTGGGGTTGGGGGAGTTATATTGGGGGTTGGGGAGTTATATTGGGGAATATATTGGGTTTGGGAGAGTTATATTGGGGGTTGGGGGGTTATATTGGGGGTTATATTGGGGGTTGGGGGTGTTACATTGGGGGGTTATATTTGGGGTTGGGGAAGTTATATTTGGGGTTGGGGGAGTTATGTTGGGGGTTATATTGGGGGTTATATTTGGGGTTTGGAGTTATATTGGGGGTTGGGGGAGTTATGTTGGGGGTTATATTGGGGGTTGGGGGATATATTGGGCTTGGGAGGTTATATTGGGGGTTGGGGGAGTTGTATTGGGGGAGTTATATTTGGGGTTTGTGGGAGTTATGTTCGGGGTTGGGGGTTATATTTGGGGTTGGGGGAGTTATATTTGGGGGTTGAGGGAAGTTATATTGGGGGGTTATATTTGGGGTTGGGGGGAGTTATATTGGGGGTTGGGAGAGTTATATTGGGGTTGGGGAAGTTATATTGGGGGTTATATTTGGGGTTGGGGGAGTTATATTGGGGGTTGGGGGAGTTATATTGGGGGATATATTGGGTTTGGGAGAGTTATATAGGGGGTTTTATTGGGGTTGGGGGTGTTACATTGGGGGGGTTATATTGGGGGTTGGGAGTTATATTGGGGGTTGGGGGAGTTATATTGGGGATTTTTTTGGGGGTTGGGGGAGTTATATTGGGGGTTGGGGTAGTTATATTGGGGGTTGGGGGAGTTATATTGGGGGTTGGGGAGTTATATTGGGGTTGGGGGGTTATATTTAGTGGTTGGGGGAGTTATATTGGGGGTTATATTGGTGGTTGGGGGAGTTATATTGGAGGTTATATTGGGGGGTTGGGGGAGTTATATTGGGGTTGGGGGAGTTATATTGGGGGTTGGGGCGTTATATTGGTGGTTATATTTGGGGTTGGGGGAGTTATATTGGGGGTTATATTTCGGGTTGAGGGGTTATATTGGGGGTTGGGGAGTTATATTGGGGGTTGGGGGAGTTATATTGGGGATTTTTTTGGGGGTTGGGGGAGTTATATTTGGGGTTGGGGGAGTTATATTTGGGGTTGGGGGTTATATTTGGGGTTGGGGGAGTAATATTGGGGGTTGGGGGAGTTATAGTGGGGGTTATATTGGGGGTTGGGGGCGTTCCATTTCTGGTTGGGGGAGTTATATTGAGGGTTGGGGGTTAAGTTGGGGGTTATATTTGGGGTTGGGGGAGTTATTTTGGTGATTTTTTTTGGGGTGGGGGGAGTTATATTTGGGGTTGGGGAAGTTATATTTGGGGTTGGGGGAGTTATATTGGGGGTTGGGGGAGTTATATTGGGGGTTGGGGGAGTTATATTGGGGGTTGGGGGAGTTATATTGGGAGGTTATATTTGGGGTTGGGGGAGTTATATTGGGGGTTGGGGGAGTTATATTTGGGGTTATATTTGGGGTTGGGGGAGTTATATTGGGGGTTGGGGGAGTTATATTGGGGGTTGGGGGGTTATATTTTGGGGTTGGGGGAGTTATATTTGGGGTTGGGGGAGTTATATTTGGGGTTGGGGGTTATATTTGGGGTTGGGGGGGTTATATTGGGGAGGGTCATATTTGGGGTTGGGGGAGTTCTATTGGGGGTTGGGGGAGTTATATTGGGGGTTGGGGGAGTTGTATTGGGGGGTTATATTTGGGGTTGGGGGAGTTATATTTGGGGTTGGGGGAGTTATATTTGGGGTTGGGGGTTATATTGGGGGTTGGGGGGGTTATATTGGGGAGGGTCATATTTGGGGTTGGGGGAGTTCTATTGGGGGTTGGGGGAGTTATATTGGGGGTTATATTTGGGGTTGGGGGAGTTATATTGGGGGTTGGGGGAGTTATATTTGGGGTTGGGGGAGTTATATTTGGGGTTGGGGAAGTTATATTGGGGGATATATTTGGGGTTGGGGGAGTTATGTTTGGGGTTGGGGGTTATATTTAGGGTTGGGGGTTATATTTAGGGTTGGGGGAGTTATATTGGGGGTTGGGGGAGTTATATTTGGGGTTATATTTGGGGTTGGGCGTTATATTTAGGGTTGGGGGAGTTATATTTGGGGTTGGGACAGTTATATTTGGAGTGTAGGGAGTAATATTGGGGGTTGGGGAGTTATATTTGGGGTTGGGGAGTTATATTGGGGTTGGGGGGTTATATTTGGGGTTGGGGGAGTAATATTGGGGGTTGGGGGAGTTATATTGAGGGTTATATTTGGGGTTGGGGATTATATTTGGGGTTGGGGGAGTTATATTTGGGGTTGGGGAGTTATATTGGTGATTTTTTTTGGGTGGGGGGAGTTATATTTGGGGTTGGGGGAGTTATATTGGGGGTTGGGGAGTTATATTGGGGGTTATATTTGGGGTTGGGGGAGTTATATTGGGGGTTGGGGGAGTTATATTGGGGGTTGGGGGAGTTATATTGGGGGTTGGGGGAGTTATATTTGGGGTTGGGAGAGTTATATTGGGGGTTGGGGAGTTATATTGGGGGTTGGGGGAGTTATATTTGGGGTTGGGGGGGTTATATTGGGGGTTGGGGGAGTTTTATTGGGGGTTGGGGGAGTTATATTTGGGGTTGGGGGAGTTATATTGGTGATTTTTTTTGGGGTGGGGGGAGTTATATTGGGGGTTATATTTGGGGTTGGGGTAGTTATATTGGGGGTTGGGGGTTATATTTTGGGTTGGGGGAGTTATATTGGGGATTTTTTGGGGGGTTGGGAGAGTTATATTGGGGTTGGGGGAGTTATATTGGGGCTTATATTTGGGGTTGGGGGAGTTATATTGGGGCTTATATTTGGGGTTGGGGGAGTTATACTGGGGGTTATATTGGGGTTGGGGGAGTTATATTTGGGGTTGGGGGAGTTATATTTGGGGTTGGGGGAGTTATATTGGGGGTTGGGGGGGTCATATTTGGGGTTGGGGGAGTTATATTTGGGTTGGGGGAGTTATATTTGGGGTTGGGGGAGTAATATTGGGGGTTGGGGGGGTCATATTTGGGGTTGGGGGAGTTATATTTGGGGTTGGGGGTGTTATATTGGGGGTTGGGGGAGTTATATTGGGGGTTATATTGGGGGTTGGGGGAGTTATATTGGGGGTTGGGGGAGTTATATTTGGGGTTGGGGGAGTTATATTTGGGGTTGGGGGAGTTATATTGGGGATTTTTTTGGGGGTTGGGGGTGTTATATTGGGGGGTTATATTTGGGGTTGGGGGGTTATATTTGGGGTTGGGGAGTTATATTGGGGGTTATATTGGGGGTTGGGGGAGTTATATTGGGGGTTATATTTGGGGTTGGGGGTTATATTTGGGGTTGGGGGAGTTATATTGGGGGTTGGGGGAGTTATATTGGGGGTTATATTTGGGGTTGGGGGTTATATTTGGGGTTGGGGTTATATTGGGGGTTATATTTGGGGTTGGGGGTTATATTTGGGGTTATATTTGGGGTTGGGGGTTATATTTGGGGTTGGGGGTTATATTGGGGGTTATATTGGGGTTGGGGGTTATATTTGGGGTTGGGGGTTATATTTGGGGTTATATTGGGGGTTATATTTGGGGTTGGGGGTTATATTTGGGAGTTATATTGGGGGTTATATTTGGGGTTGGGGGTTATATTTGGGGTTGGGGTTATATTGGGGGTTGGGGGAGTTATATTGGGGGTTATATTTGGGGTTGGGGGAGTTATATTGGGGGTTATATTTGGGGTTGGGGGAGTTATATTGGGGGTTATATTTGGGGTTGGGGGTTATATTTGGGGTTATATTTGGGGTTGGGGGAGTTATATTGGGGGTTGGGGGAGTTATATTGGGGCTTATATTTGGGGTTGGGGGAGTTATATTTGGGGTTGGGGGAGTTATATTGGGGGTTGGGAGAGTTATATTGGGGGTTGGGGGAGTTATATTGGGGGTTATATTTGGGGTTGGGGGTTATATTTGGGGTTGGGGGAGTTATATTGGGGGTTGGGGGAGTTATATTGGGGTTTATATTTGGGGTTGGGGGTTATATTTGGGGTTGGGGTTATATTGGGGGTTATATTTGGGGTTGGGGGTTATATTTGGGGTTATATTTGGGGTTGGGGGTTATATTTGGGGTTGGGGGTTATATTTGGGGTTATATTGGGGGTTATATTTGGGGTTGGGGGTTATATTTGGGGTTGGGGGAGTTATATTGGGGGTTGGGGGAGTTATATTGGGGGTTATATTTGGGGTTGGGGGTTATATTTGGGGTTGGGGGAGTTATATTGGGGGTTGGGGGAGTTATATTGGGGTTTATATTTGGGGTTGGGGTTATATTGGGGGTTATATTTGGGGTTGGGGGTTATATTTGGGGTTATATTTGGGGTTGGGGGTTATATTTGGGGTTGGGGGTTATATTTGGGGTTATATTGGGGGTTATATTTGGGGTTGGGGGTTATATTTGGGGTTGGGGGAGTTATATTGGGGGTTGGGGGAGTTATATTGGGGGTTATATTTGGGGTTGGGGGTTATATTTGGGGTTGGGGTTATATTGGGGGTTATATTGGGGGTTGGGGGAGTTATATTGGGGGTTATATTTGGGGTTGGGGAGTTATATTTGGGGTTGGGGTTATATTGGGGGTTATATTTGGGGTTGGGGGAGTTATATTTGGGGTTGGGGGAGTTATATTGGGGGTTGGGGGAGTTATATTTTGGGTTATATTTGGGGTTGGGGGTTATATTTGGGGTTGGGATTATATTGGGGGTTATATTTGGGGTTGGGGGTTATATTTGGGGGTTATATTTGGGGTTGGGGGTTATATTTGGGGTTGGGGGTTATATTTGGGGTTATATTGGGGGTTATATTTGGGGTTGGGGTATATTTGGGGGTTATATTTGGGAGTTATATTGGGAGTTATATTGT
>NW_027464505.1:0-131145 GCF_050947455.1 Rhinoderma darwinii
CAGGGTATATGTAATCTGTGAGTAGTACATCAGGGTATATGTAATCTGTGAGGAGTACATCAGGGTATATGTAATCTGTGAGGAGTACATCAGGGTATATGTAAACTGTGAGGAGTACATCAGGATATATGTAATCTGTGAGGAGTACATCAGGATATATGTAATATGTGAGGAGTACATCAGGGTATATGTATTATGTGAGGAGTACATCAGGGTATATGTAATATGTGAGGAGTACATCAAGGTATATGTAATATGTGAGGAGTACATCAGGGTATATGTAATATGTGAGGAGTACATCAAGGTATATGTAATCTGTGAGGAGTACATCAGGATATATGTAATATGTGAGGAGTACATCAGGGTATATGTAATATGTGAGGAGTACATCAGTGTATATGTAATCTGTGAGGAGTACATCAGGGTATATGTAATATGTGAGGAGTACATCAGGGTATATGTAATCTGTGAGGAGTACATCAGGGTATATGTAATATGTGAGGAGTACATCAGGGTATATGTAATATGTGAGGAGTACATCAGGGTATATGTAAGCTGTGATGAGTACATCAGGGTATATGTAAATTGTGAGGAGTACATCAGGGTATATGTAATCTGTGAGTAGTACATCAGGGTATATGTAATCTGTGAAGAGTACATCAGGGTATATGTAATCTGTGAGGAGTACATCAGGGTATATGTAAACTGTGAGGAGTACATCAGGATATATGTAATCTGTGAGGAGTACATCAGGATATATGTAATCTGTGAGGAGTACATCAGGGTATATGTAAACTGGGTTGAGTACATCAGGGTATATGTAAGCTGTGAGGAGTACATCAGGGTATATGTAAGCTGTGAGGAGTACATCAGGGTATATGTAAGCTGTGAGGAGTACATCAGGGTATATGTAAGGTGTGAGGAGTACATCAGGGTATATGTAATCTGTGAGGAGTACATCAGGGTATATGTAATTTGTGTGGAGTACATCAGGGTATATGTAAGATGTGAGGAGTACATCAGGGTATATGTAATATGTGAGGAGTACATCAGGGTATATGTAATATGTGAGGAGTACATCAGGGTATATGTAATCTGTGAGGAGTACATCAGGGTGTATGTAATATGTGAGGAGTACATCAGGGTATATGTAATCTGAGGAGTACATCAGGGTATATGTAATATGTGAGGAGTACATCAGAGTATATGTAATCAATGAGGAGTACATCAGGATATATGTAATCTGTGTGGAGTACATCAGGGTATATGTAATCTGTGAGGAGTACATCAGGGTATATGTAATCTGTGAGGAGTACATCAGTGTATATGTAATCTGTGAGGAGTACATCAGGATATATGTAATATGTGAGGAGTACATCAGGGTATATGTAATATGTGAGGAGTACATCAGGGTATATGTAATCTGTGAGGAGTACATCAGGGTATATGTAATCTGTGAGGAGTACATCAGGGTATATGTAATATGTGAGGAGTACATCAGGGTATATGGAATATGTGAGGAGTACATCAGGGTATATGTAATCTGTGAGGAGTACATCAGGGTATATGTAATATGTGAGGAGTACATCAGGATATATGTAAACTGTGAGGAGTACATCAGGGTATATGTAATCTGTGAGGAGTACATCAGGGTATATGTAATCTGAGCGGGGTACATCAGGGTATATGTAATCTGTGAGGAGTACATCAGGATATATGTAAACTATGCGGAGTACATCAGGGCATATGTAATCACTTTGCGGGGCCGTCGATTGTGTTCTAACCACTTAGAAGCCGCAAACGCTATTGAACGCGGCTTCTAAGGAGTTAATCGGCGGGGACCCTGGGGAAGGAGATGTGACAACTGCTGTTTGTGACAGCAGTTGTCATTGCTCACAGATGGGATGGGGGCGGAATGGCAGTTTTTACCAGGACGTACTATTACTTAAATAGCGAGATCTCGCTATAAATCACAGGTTACAGGGAGATTACGCTTGCTCTGCTGTAAGTACCACAGATACGTTAACGAAGTGTCGGGATTGTGAATAGACATCCCTTCCTGGCTGGGCTGTCTAAACAGGCTATGTTCACACGGAGTATTTTGGGGGAGGAATATCTGCCTCAAAATTCCGTTTGGAACTTTGAGGCAGATATTCCTCTCCCTGCACGCCGATTTTCGCGGCGATTATCGCGCCGTTTTTCGCCCGCGGCCATTGAGCGCCGCGGGCATAAAACAGCGAGAAATACGCTTTCTCCTGCCTCCCATTGAAGTCAATGGGAGGTCAGAGGCGGAAGCGCCCGAAGATAGGGCATGTCGCTTCTTTTTCCCGCGAGGCAGTTTTACTGCTCGCGGGAAAAAGACGTCGACGCCTCCCATTGAAATCAATGGGAGGCGTTCTCGGGCCGTTTTTGCCGAGTTTTGCGACGCGGTTTCTGCGTAAAAAAAACTCTGCAAAATACCCCGTGTGAACATAGCCTAAGACAGCACATAGTGAACAACGCAGTGTTAGGGTATGTTCACACGGCAGTGTCCGTAACGGCTGAAATTACGGGGCTGTTTTCAGGAGAAAACAGCTCCGTAATTTCAGCCGACATGGCATGTTGAGGCGCTTTTTCGCGGCGTCAATTACGGACGTAAATGAAGCTGTTTTTCCATGGAGTCAATGGAAAACGGCTTCATTTACGTCTGAAGAAGTGACAGGCACTTCTTTGACGCGGGCGTCTATTTACGCGCCATCTTTTGACAGCGACGCGTAAATTTACGCCTCGTGGGAATAGACCAACGTAAAACCCATTGCTTTCAATGGGCAGATGTTTGCCGATGCTATCGAGCCGCATTTTCGGATGTAAATCGAGGCGGAAAACGCCCGAATTACGTCCGTAAATAAGCTGTGTGAACATACCCTTACTATGCGGTGACTAAATGAATGGAGAGAAGTGCATGATGCTGATTGGTCAGCGTCATACACTCCTCTTTACAACGCCCACTTGGTCTAATGGAAAAACACGCCCAGTTGGGCATTAAGAAACTTATTAGCATAAAGCTAAAATCGCTCCTAACGTGGTAAATATAGAACGTTTTCTAAATAAAAAGCATTACTGTCACCGACATTACAGCGCCGATCACATCATGTAGGAGATAGGGCACTTATATGTGGTGACAGAGCCTCTTTACTTATATAGGAGATAGGGCACTTATAATGTGGTGACAGTGTCTCTTTACTTATATAGGAGATAGGGCACTTATAATGTGGTGACAGAGTCTCATTACTTATATAGGAGATAGGACACTTATAATGTGGTGACAGAGCCTCTTTACTTATATAGGAGATAGGACACTTATAATGTGGTGACAGAGCCTCTTTACTTATATAGGAGATAGGACACTTATAATGTGGTGACAGAGTCTCATTACTTATATAGGAGATAGGGCACTTATAATGTGGTGACAGAGTCTCTTTACTTATATAGGAGATAGGACACTTATAATGTGGTGACAGAGCCTCTTTACTTATATAGGAGATAGGGCACTTATAATGTGGTGACAGTGTCTCTTTACTTATATAGGAGATAGGACACTTATAATGTGGTGACAGAGCCTCTTTACTTATATAGGAGATAGGACACTTATAATGTGGTGACAGAGCCTCTTTACTTATATAGGAGATAGGACACTTATAATGTGGTGACAGAGTCTCATTACTTATATAGGAGATAGGGCACTTATAATGTGGTGACAGAGTCTCTTTACTTATATAGGAGATAGGACACTTATAATGTGGTGACAGAGCCTCTTTACTTATATAGGAGATAGGACACTTATAATGTGGTGACAGAGCCTCTTTACTTATATAGGAGATAGGGCACTTATAATGTGGTGACAGTGTCTCTTTACTTATATAGGAGATAGGACACTTATAATGTGGTGACAGAGCCTCTTTACTTATATAGGAGATAGGACACTTATAATGTGGTGACAGAGCCTCTTTACTTATATAGGAGATAGGGCACTTATAATGTGGTGACAGTGTCTCTTTACTTATATAGGAGATAGGGCACTTATAATGTGGTGACAGAGCCTCTTTACTTATATAGGAGATAGGACACTTATAATGTGGTGACAGAGTCTATTTACTTATATAGGAGATAGGGCACTTATAATGTGGTGACAGACCCTCTTTACTTATATAGGAGATAGGACACTTATAATGTGGTGACAGAGCCTCTTTACTTATATAGGAGATAGGACACTTATAATGTGGTGACAGAGCCTCTTTACTTATATAGGAGATAGGGCACTTATAATGTGGTGACAGAGCCTCTTTACTTATATAGGAGATAGGGCACTTATAATGTGGTGACAGCCGCTTTACTTATATAGGAGATAGGGCACTTATAATGTGGTGACAGCCTCTTTACTTATATAGGAGATAGGACACTTATAATGTGGTGACAGAGCCTCTTTACTTATATAGGAGATAGGGCACTTATAATGTGGTGACAGCCTCTTTACTTATATAGGAGATAGGGCACTTATAATGTGGTGACAGTCTCTTTACTTATATAGGAGATAGGGCACTTATAATGTGGTGACAGAGCCTCTTTACTTATATAGGAGATAGGGCACTTATAATGTGGTGACAGAGTCTCTTTACTTATATAGGAGATAGGACACTTATAATGTGGTGACAGAGCCTCTTTACTTATATAGGAGATAGGGCACTTATAATGTGGTGACAGTCTCTTTACTTATATAGGAGATAGGGCACTTATAATGTGGTGACAGAGTCTCTTTACTTATATAAGAGATAGGACACTTATAATGTGGTGACAGCCTCTTTACTTATATAGGAGATAGGACACTTATAATGTGGTGACAGAGCCTCTTTACTTATATAGGAGATAGGGCACTTATAATGTAGTGACAGAGCCTCATTACTTATATAGGAGATAGGACACTTATAATGTGGTGACAGAGCCTCTTTACTTATATAGGAGATAGGGCACTTATAATGTAGTGACAGAGCCTCATTACTTATATAGGAGATAGGACACTTATAATGTGGTGACAGAGCCTCTTTACTTATATAGAAGATAGGGCACTTATAATGTGGTGACAGCCTCATTACTTATATAGGAGATAGGGCACTTATAATGTGGTGACAGCCTCTTTACTTATATAGGAGATAGGACACTTATAATGTGGTGACAGAGCCTCTTTACTTATATAGGAGATAGGGCACTTATAGTGTGGTGACAGAGCCTCTTTACTTATATAGGAGATAGGACACTTATAATGTGGTGACAGCCTCTTTACTTATATAGGAGATAGGACACTTATAATGTGGTGAAAGAGACTCTTTACTTATATAGGAGATAGGACACTTATAATGTGGTGACAGAGCCTCTTTACTTATATAGGAGACAGGGCACTTATAATGTGGTGACAGAGCCTCTTTACTTATATAGGAGATAGGACACTTATAATGTGGTGACAGAGTCTAATTACTTATATAGGAGATAGGACACTTATAATGTGGTGACAGAGCCTCTTTACTTATATAGGAGATAGGGCACTTATAATGTGGTGACAGAGTCTCTTTACTTATATAGGAAACAGGACACTTATAATGTGGTGACAGAGCCTCTTTACTTATATAGGAGATAGGACACTTATAATGTGGTGACAGAGTCTCTTTACTTATATAGGAGATAGGGCACTTATAATGTGGTGACAGAGCCTCTTTACTTATATAGGAGATAGGGCACTTATAATGTGGTGACAGAGTCTCTTTACTTATATAGGAGATAGGACACTTATAATGTGGTGACAGAGCCTCTTTACTTATATAGGAGATAGGACACTTATAATGTGGTGACAGAGCCTCTTTACTTATATAGGAGATAGGGCACTTATAATGTGGTGACAGAGCCTCTTTACTTATATAGGAGATAGGACACTTATAATGTGGTGACAGCCTCTTTATTTATATAGGAGATAGGACACTTATAATGTGGTGACAGAGCCTCTTTACTTATATAGGAGATAGGGCACTTATAATGTGGTGACAGCCTCTTTACTTATATAGGAGATAGGACACTTATAATGTGGTGACAGAGTCTCTTTACTTATATAGGAGATAGGGCACTTATAATGTGGTGACAGAGTCTCTTTACTTATATAGGAGATAGGACACTTATAATGTGGTGACAGAGTCTCATTACTTATATAGGAGATAGGACACTTATAGTGTGGTGACAGAGCCTCTTTACTTATATAGGAGATAGGACACTTATAATGTGGTGACAGAGCCTCTTTACTTATATAGGAGATAGGGCACTTATAATGTGGTGACAGAGCCTCTTTACTTATATAGGAGATAGGACACTTATAATGTGGTGACAGAGCCTCTTTACTTATATAGGAGATAGGGCACTTATAATGTGGTGACAGCCTCTTTACTTATATAGGAGATAGGGCACTTATAATGTGGTGACAAAGTCTCTTTACTTATATAGGAGATAGGACACTTATAGTGTGGTGACAGAGCCTCTTTACTTATATAGGAGATAGGACACTTATAATGTGGTGACAGAGCCTCTTTACTTATATAGGAGATAGGGCACTTATAATGTGGTGACAGAGCCTCTTTACTTATATAGGAGATAGGACACTTATAATGTGGTGACAGAGCCTCTTTACTTATATAGGAGATAGGGCACTTATAATGTGGTGACAGAGTCTCTTTACTTATATAGGAGATAGGACACTTATAATGTGGTGACAGCCTCTTTACTTATATAGGAGATAGGGCACTTATAACGTGGTGACAGAGCCTCTTTACTTATATAGGAGATAGGGCACTTATAATGTGGTGACAGAGTCTCTTTACTTATATAGGAAACAGGACACTTATAATGTGGTGACAGAGCCTCTTTACTTATATAGGAGATAGGACACTTATAATGTGGTGACAGAGCCTCTTTACTTATATAGGAGATAGGGCACTTATAATGTGGTGACAGCCTCTTTACTTATATAGGAGATAGGACACTTATAATGTGGTGACAGAGTCTCATTACTTATATAGGAGATAGGGCACTTATAATGTGGTGACAGCCTCTTTACTTATATAGGAGATAGGACACTTATAATGTGGTGACAGAGCCTCTTTACTTATATAGGAGATAGGGCACTTATAATGTGGTGACAGAGCCTCTTTACTTATATAGGAGATAGGGCAGTTATAATGTGGTGACAGCCTCTTTACTTATATAGGAGATAGGACACTTATAATGTGGTGACAGAGTCTCTTTACTTATATAGGAGATAGGACACTTATAATGTGGTGACAGAGCCTCTTTACTTATATAGGAGATAGGGCACTTATAATGTGGTGACAGAGCCTCTTTACTTATATAGGAGATAGGGCACTTATAATGTGGTGACAGAGTCTCTTTACTTATATAGGAGATAGGACACTTATAATGTGGTGACAGAGCCTCTTTACTTATATAGGAGATAGGGCACTTATAATGTGGTGACAGTCTCTTTACTTATATAGGAGATAGGGCACTTATAATGTGGTGACAGAGTCTCTTTACTTATATAAGAGATAGGACACTTATAATGTGGTGACAGCCTCTTTACTTATATAGGAGATAGGACACTTATAATGTGGTGACAGAGCCTCTTTACTTATATAGGAGATAGGACACTTATAATGTGGTGACAGAGTCTCTTTACTTATATAGGAGATAGGGCACTTATAATGTGGTGACAGAGCCTCTTTACTTATATAGGAGATAGGGCACTTATAATGTAGTGACAGAGCCTCATTACTTATATAGGAGATAGGACACTTATAATGTGGTGACAGAGCCTCTTTACTTATATAGAAGATAGGGCACTTATAATGTGGTGACAGTCTCTTTACTTATATAGGAGATAGGACACTTATAATGTGGTGACAGAGCCTCTTTACTTATATAGGAGATAGGGCACTTATAGTGTGGTGACAGAGCCTCTTTACTTATATAGGAGATAGGACACTTATAATGTGGTGACAGAGCCCCTTTACTTATATAGGAGATAGGGCACTTATAATGTGGTGACAGAGCCTCATTACTTATATAGGAGATAGGGCACTTATAATGTGGTGACAGCCTCTTTACTTATATAGGAGATAGGACACTTATAATGTGGTGACAGAGCCTCTTTACTTATATAGGAGATAGGGCACTTATAGTGTGGTGACAGAGCCTCTTTACTTATATAGGAGATAGGACACTTATAATGTGGTGACAGCCTCTTTACTTATATAGGAGATAGGACACTTATAATGTGGTGACAGAGCCTCTTTACTTATATAGGAGATAGGACACTTATAATGTGGTGACAGAGCCTCTTTACTTATATAGGAGACAGGGCACTTATAATGTGGTGACAGAGCCTCTTTACTTATATAGGAGATAGGACACTTATAATGTGGTGACAGAGTCTAATTACTTATATAGGAGATAGGACACTTATAATGTGGTGACAGAGCCTCTTTACTTATATAGGAGATAGGGCACTTATAAGGTGGTGACAGAGTCTCTTTACTTATATAGGAAACAGGACACTTATAATGTGGTGACAGAGCCTCTTTACTTATATAGGAGATAGGACACTTATAATGTGGTGACAGAGTCTCTTTACTTATATAGGAGATAGGGCACTTATAATGTGGTGACAGAGCCTCTTTACTTATATAGGAGATAGGGCACTTATAATGTGGTGACAGAGTCTCTTTACTTATATAGGAGATAGGACACTTATAATGTGGTGACAGAGCCTCTTTACTTATATAGGAGATAGGACACTTATAATGTGGTGACAGAGCCTCTTTACTTATATAGGAGATAGGGCACTTATAATGTGGTGACAGAGCCTCTTTACTTATATAGGAGATAGGACACTTATAATGTGGTGACAGCCTCTTTATTTATATAGGAGATAGGACACTTATAATGCGGTGACAGAGCCTCTTTACTTATATAGGAGATAGGACACTTATAATGTGGTGACAGAGTCTCTTTACTTATATAGGAGATAGGGCACTTATAATGTGGTGACAGAGTCTCTTTACTTATATAGGAGATAGGACACTTATAATGTGGTGACAGAGCCTCTTTACTTATATAGGAGATAGGGCACTTATAATGTGGTGACAGAGCCTCTTTACTTATATAGGAGATAGGGCACTTATAATGTGGTGACGGCCTCTTTACTTATATAGGAGATAGGACACTTATAATGTGGTGACAGAGTCTCTTTACTTATATAGGAGATAGGGCACTTATAATGTGGTGACAGAGTCTCTTTACTTATATAGGAGATAGGACACTTATAATGTGGTGACAGAGCCTCTTTACTTATATAGGAGATAGGGCACTTATAATGTGGTGACAGCCTCTTTACTTATATAGGAGATAGGGCACTTATAATGTGGTGACAAAGTCTCTTTACTTATATAGGAGATAGGACACTTATAGTGTGGTGACAGAGCCTCTTTACTTATATAGGAGATAGGACACTTATAATGTGGTGACAGAGCCTCTTTACTTATATAGGAGATAGGGCACTTATAATGTGGTGACAGAGCCTCTTTACTTATATAGGAGATAGGACACTTATAATGTGGTGACAGAGCCTCTTTACTTATATAGGAGATAGGGCACTTATAATGTGGTGACAGAGTCTCTTTACTTATATAGGAGATAGGACACTTATAATGTGGTGACAGCCTCTTTACTTATATAGGAGATAGGGCACTTATAACGTGGTGACAGAGCCTCTTTACTTATATAGGAGATAGGGCACTTATAATGTGGTGACAGAGTCTCTTTACTTATATAGGAAACAGGACACTTATAATGTGGTGACAGAGTCTCATTACTTATATAGGAGATAGGGCACTTATAATGTGGTGACAGAGTCTCTTTACTTATATAGGAGATAGGACACTTATAATGTGGTGACAGAGTCTCTTTACTTATATAGGAGATAGGACACTTATAATGTGGTGACAGCCTCTTTACTTATATAGGAGATAGGACACTTATAATGTGGTGACAGAGCCTCTTTACTTATATAGGAGATAGGACACTTATAATGTGGTGACAGAGCCTCTTTACTTATATAGGAGATAGGACACTTATAATGTGGTGACAGAGTCTCATTACTTATATAGGAGATAGGGCACTTATAATGTGGTGACAGAGTCTCTTTACTTATATAGGAGATAGGACACTTATAATGTGGTGACAGAGCCTCTTTACTTATATAGGAGATAGGGCACTTATAATGTGGTGACAGTGTCTCTTTACTTATATAGGAGATAGGGCACTTATAATGTGGTGACAGAGTCTCATTACTTATATAGGAGATAGGACACTTATAATGTGGTGACAGCCTCTTTACTTATATAGGAGATAGGACACTTATAATGTGGTGACAGAGCCTCTTTACTTATATAGGAGATAGGACACTTATAATGTGGTGACAGAGTCTCTTTACTTATATAGGAGATAGGGCACTTATAATGTGGTGACAGAGCCTCTTTACTTATATAGGAGATAGGGCACTTATAATGTAGTGACAGAGCCTCATTACTTATATAGGAGATAGGACACTTATAATGTGGTGACAGAGCCTCTTTACTTATATAGAAGATAGGGCACTTATAATGTGGTGACAGCCACTTTACTTATATAGGAGATAGGACACTTATAATGTGGTGACAGAGCCTCTTAACTTATATAGGAGATAGGGCACTTATAATGTGGTGACAGAGTCTCTTTACTTATATAGGAGATAGGGCACTTATAATGTGGTGACAGAGCCTCTTTACTTATATAGGAGATAGGACACTTATAATGTGGTGACAGAGCCCCTTTACTTATATAGGAGATAGGGCACTTATAATGTGGTGACAGAGCCTCATTACTTATATAGGAGATAGGGCACTTATAATGTGGTGACAGCCTCTTTACTTATATAGGAGATAGGACACTTATAATGTGGTGACAGAGCCTCTTTACTTATATAGGAGATAGGGCACTTATAGTGTGGTGACAGAGCCTCTTTACTTATATAGGAGATAGGACACTTATAATGTGGTGACAGCCTCTTTACTTATATAGGAGATAGGACACTTATAATGTGGTGACAGAGCCTCTTTACTTATATAGGAGATAGGACACTTATAATGTGGTGACAGAGTCTCTTTACTTATATAGGAGATAGGACACTTATAATGTGGTGACAGAGTCTCTTTACTTATATAGGAGATAGGGCACTTATAATGTGGTGACAGAGTCTCTTTACTTATATAGGAGATAGGACACTTATAATGTGGTGACAGAGCCTCTTTACTTATATAGGAGATAGGGCACTTATAATGTGGTGACAGCCTCTTTACTTATATAGGAGATAGGGCACTTATAATGTGGTGACAAAGTCTCTTTACTTATATAGGAGATAGGACACTTATAGTGTGGTGACAGAGCCTCTTTACTTATATAGGAGATAGGACACTTATAATGTGGTGACAGAGCCTCTTTACTTATATAGGAGATAGGGCACTTATAATGTGGTGACAGAGCCTCTTTACTTATATAGGAGATAGGGCACTTATAATGTGGTGACAGAGCCTCTTTACTTATATAGGAGATAGGGCACTTATAATGTGGTGACAGAGTCTCTTTACTTATATAGGAGATAGGACACTTATAATGTGGTGACAGCCTCTTTACTTATATAGGAGATAGGGCACTTATAACGTGGTGACAGAGCCTCTTTACTTATATAGGAGATAGGGCACTTATAATGTGGTGACAGAGTCTCTTTACTTATATAGGAAACAGGACACTTATAATGTGGTGACAGAGCCTCTTTACTTATATAGGAGATAGGACACTTATAATGTGGTGACAGAGCCTCTTTACTTATATAGGAGATAGGGCACTTATAATGTGGTGACAGCCTCTTTACTTATATAGGAGATAGGACACTTATAATGTGGTGACAGAGTCTCATTACTTATATAGGAGATAGGGCACTTATAATGTGGTGACAGCCTCTTTACTTATATAGGAGATAGGACACTTATAATGTGGTGACAGAGCCTCTTTACTTATATAGGAGATAGGGCACTTATAATGTGGTGACAGAGCCTCTTTACTTATATAGGAGATAGGGCAGTTATAATGTGGTGACAGCCTCTTTACTTATATAGGAGATAGGACACTTATAATGTGGTGACAGAGCCTCTTTACTTATATAGGAGATAGGGCACTTATAATGTGGTGACAGAGCCTCTTTACTTATATAGGAGATAGGGCACTTATAATGTGGTGACAGAGTCTCTTTACTTATATAGGAGATAGGACACTTATAATGTGGTGACAGAGCCTCTTTACTTATATAGGAGATAGGGCACTTATAATGTGGTGACAGTCTCTTTACTTATATAGGAGATAGGGCACTTATAATGTGGTGACAGAGTCTCTTTACTTATATAAGAGATAGGACACTTATAATGTGGTGACAGCCTCTTTACTTATATAGGAGATAGGACACTTATAATGTGGTGACAGAGCCTCTTTACTTATATAGGAGATAGGACACTTATAATGTGGTGACAGAGTCTCTTTACTTATATAGGAGATAGGGCACTTATAATGTGGTGACAGAGCCTCTTTACTTATATAGGAGATAGGGCACTTATAATGTAGTGACAGAGCCTCATTACTTATATAGGAGATAGGACACTTATAATGTGGTGACAGAGCCTCTTTACTTATATAGAAGATAGGGCACTTATAATGTGGTGACAGCCTCTTTACTTATATAGGAGATAGGACACTTATAATGTGGTGACAGAGCCTCTTTACTTATATAGGAGATAGGGCACTTATAGTGTGGTGACAGAGCCCCTTTACTTATATAGGAGATAGGGCACTTATAATGTGGTGACAGAGCCTCATTACTTATATAGGAGATAGGGCACTTATAATGTGGTGACAGCCTCTTTACTTATATAGGAGATAGGACACTTATAATGTGGTGACAGAGCCTCTTTACTTATATAGGAGATAGGGCACTTATAGTGTGGTGACAGAGCCTCTTTACTTATATAGGAGATAGGACACTTATAATGTGGTGACAGCCTCTTTACTTATATAGGAGATAGGACACTTATAATGTGGTGACAGAGCCTCTTTACTTATATAGGAGATAGGACACTTATAATGTGGTGACAGAGCCTCTTTACTTATATAGGAGACAGGGCACTTATAATGTGGTGACAGAGCCTCTTTACTTATATAGGAGATAGGACACTTATAATGTGGTGACAGAGTCTAATTACTTATATAGGAGATAGGACACTTATAATGTGGTGACAGAGCCTCTTTACTTATATAGGAGATAGGGCACTTATAAGGTGGTGACAGAGTCTCTTTACTTATATAGGAAACAGGACACTTATAATGTGGTGACAGAGCCTCTTTACTTATATAGGAGATAGGACACTTATAATGTGGTGACAGAGTCTCTTTACTTATATAGGAGATAGGGCACTTATAATGTGGTGACAGAGCCTCTTTACTTATATAGGAGATAGGGCACTTATAATGTGGTGACAGAGTCTCTTTACTTATATAGGAGATAGGACACTTATAATGTGGTGACAGAGTCTCTTTACTTATATGGGAGATAGGACACTTATAATGTGGTGACAGAGTCTCTTTACTTATATAGGAGATAGGACACTTATAATGTGGTGACAGAGCCTCTTTACTTATATAGGAGATAGGACACTTATAATGTGGTGACAGAGCCTCTTTACTTATATAGGAGATAGGGCACTTATAATGTGGTGACAGAGCCTCTTTACTTATATAGGAGATAGGACACTTATAATGTGGTGACAGCCTCTTTATTTATATAGGAGATAGGACACTTATAATGCGGTGACAGAGCCTCTTTACTTATATAGGAGATAGGACACTTATAATGTGGTGACAGAGTCTCTTTACTTATATAGGAGATAGGGCACTTATAATGTGGTGACAGAGTCTCTTTACTTATATAGGAGATAGGACACTTATAATGTGGTGACAGAGCCTCTTTACTTATATAGGAGATAGGGCACTTATAATGTGGTGACAGAGCCTCTTTACTTATATAGGAGATAGGGCACTTATAATGTGGTGACAGCCTCTTTACTTATATAGGAGATAGGACACTTATAATGTGGTGACAGAGTCTCTTTACTTATATAGGAGATAGGGCACTTATAATGTGGTGACAGAGTCTCTTTACTTATATAGGAGATAGGACACTTATAATGTGGTGACAGAGCCTCTTTACTTATATAGGAGATAGGGCACTTATAATGTGGTGACAGCCTCTTTACTTATATAGGAGATAGGGCACTTATAATGTGGTGACAAAGTCTCTTTACTTATATAGGAGATAGGACACTTATAGTGTGGTGACAGAGCCTCTTTACTTATATAGGAGATAGGACACTTATAATGTGGTGACAGAGCCTCTTTACTTATATAGGAGATAGGGCACTTATAATGTGGTGACAGAGTCTCTTTACTTATATAGGAGATAGGACACTTATAATGTGGTGACAGCCTCTTTACTTATATAGGAGATAGGGCACTTATAACGTGGTGACAGAGCCTCTTTACTTATATAGGAGATAGGGCACTTATAATGTGGTGACAGAGTCTCTTTACTTATATAGGAGATAGGACACTTATAATGTGGTGACAGAGCCTCTTTACTTATATAGGAGATAGGGCACTTATAATGTGGTGACAGCCTCTTTACTTATATAGGAGATAGGGCACTTATAATGTGGTGACAAAGTCTCTTTACTTATATAGGAGATAGGACACTTATAGTGTGGTGACAGAGCCTCTTTACTTATATAGGAGATAGGACACTTATAATGTGGTGACAGAGCCTCTTTACTTATATAGGAGATAGGGCACTTATAATGTGGTGACAGAGTCTCTTTACTTATATAGGAGATAGGACACTTATAATGTGGTGACAGCCTCTTTACTTATATAGGAGATAGGGCACTTATAACGTGGTGACAGAGCCTCTTTACTTATATAGGAGATAGGGCACTTATAATGTGGTGACAGAGTCTCTTTACTTATATAGGAAACAGGACACTTATAATGTGGTGACAGAGCCTCTTTACTTATATAGGAGATAGGGCACTTATAATGTGGTGACAGAGTCTCTTTACTTATATAGGAGATAGGACACTTATAATGTGGTGACAGAGCCTCTTTACTTATATAGGAGATAGGGCACTTATAATGTGGTGACAGTCTCTTTACTTATATAAGAGATAGGACACTTATAATGTGGTGACAGCCTCTTTACTTATATAGGAGATAGGACACTTATAATGTGGTGACAGAGCCTCTTTACTTATATAGGAGATAGGACACTTATAATGTGGTGACAGAGTCTCTTTACTTATATAGGAGATAGGGCACTTATAATGTGGTGACAGAGCCTCTTTACTTATATAGGAGATAGGGCACTTATAATGTAGTGACAGAGCCTCATTACTTATATAGGAGATAGGACACTTATAATGTGGTGACAGAGCCTCTTTACTTATATAGAAGATAGGGCACTTATAATGTGGTGACAGTCTCTTTACTTATATAGGAGATAGGACACTTATAATGTGGTGACAGAGCCTCTTTACTTATATAGGAGATAGGGCACTTATAGTGTGGTGACAGAGCCTCTTTACTTATATAGGAGATAGGACACTTATAATGTGGTGACAGAGCCCCTTTACTTATATAGGAGATAGGGCACTTATAATGTGGTGACAGAGCCTCATTACTTATATAGGAGATAGGGCACTTATAATGTGGTGACAGC
This sequence comes from Rhinoderma darwinii, assembly GCF_050947455.1. Classification (NCBI taxonomy): domain Eukaryota; kingdom Metazoa; phylum Chordata; class Amphibia; order Anura; family Rhinodermatidae; genus Rhinoderma; species Rhinoderma darwinii. Next base: position 15,980 of record NW_027464505.1, read on the forward strand.
CTCTTTACTTATATAGGAGATAGGACACTTATAATGTGGTGACAGAGCCTCTTTACTTATATAGGAGATAGGGCACTTATAGTGTGGTGACAGAGCCTCTTTACTTATATAGGAGATAGGACACTTATAATGTGGTGACAGCCTCTTTACTTATATAGGAGATAGGACACTTATAATGTGGTGACAGAGCCTCTTTACTTATATAGGAGATAGGACACTTATAATGTGGTGACAGAGCCTCTTTACTTATATAGGAGACAGGGCACTTATAATGTGGTGACAGAGCCTCTTTACTTATATAGGAGATAGGACACTTATAATGTGGTGACAGAGTCTAATTACTTATATAGGAGATAGGACACTTATAATGTGGTGACAGAGCCTCTTTACTTATATAGGAGATAGGGCACTTATAAGGTGGTGACAGAGTCTCTTTACTTATATAGGAAACAGGACACTTATAATGTGGTGACAGAGCCTCTTTACTTATATAGGAGATAGGACACTTATAATGTGGTGACAGAGTCTCTTTACTTATATAGGAGATAGGGCACTTATAATGTGGTGACAGAGCCTCTTTACTTATATAGGAGATAGGGCACTTATAATGTGGTGACAGAGTCTCTTTACTTATATAGGAGATAGGACACTTATAATGTGGTGACAGAGCCTCTTTACTTATATAGGAGATAGGGCACTTATAATGTGGTGACAGAGTCTCTTTACTTATATAGGAGATAGGACACTTATAATGTGGTGACAGAGCCTCTTTACTTATATAGGAGATAGGACACTTATAATGTGGTGACAGAGCCTCTTTACTTATATAGGAGATAGGACACTTATAATGTGGTGACAGAGCCTCTTTACTTATATAGGAGATAGGGCACTTATAATGTGGTGACAGAGCCTCTTTACTTATATAGGAGATAGGACACTTATAATGTGGTGACAGCCTCTTTATTTATATAGGAGATAGGACACTTATAATGCGGTGACAGAGCCTCTTTACTTATATAGGAGATAGGACACTTATAATGTGGTGACAGAGTCTCTTTACTTATATAGGAGATAGGGCACTTATAATGTGGTGACAGAGTCTCTTTACTTATATAGGAGATAGGACACTTATAATGTGGTGACAGAGCCTCTTTACTTATATAGGAGATAGGGCACTTATAATGTGGTGACAGAGCCTCTTTACTTATATAGGAGATAGGGCACTTATAATGTGGTGACAGCCTCTTTACTTATATAGGAGATAGGACACTTATAATGTGGTGACAGAGTCTCTTTACTTATATAGGAGATAGGGCACTTATAATGTGGTGACAGAGTCTCTTTACTTATATAGGAGATAGGACACTTATAATGTGGTGACAGAGCCTCTTTACTTATATAGGAGATAGGGCACTTATAATGTGGTGACAGCCTCTTTACTTATATAGGAGATAGGGCACTTATAATGTGGTGACAAAGTCTCTTTACTTATATAGGAGATAGGACACTTATAGTGTGGTGACAGAGCCTCTTTACTTATATAGGAGATAGGACACTTATAATGTGGTGACAGAGCCTCTTTACTTATATAGGAGATAGGGCACTTATAATGTGGTGACAGAGCCTCTTTACTTATATAGGAGATAGGACACTTATAATGTGGTGACAGAGCCTCTTTACTTATATAGGAGATAGGGCACTTATAATGTGGTGACAGAGTCTCTTTACTTATATAGGAGATAGGACACTTATAATGTGGTGACAGCCTCTTTACTTATATAGGAGATAGGGCACTTATAACGTGGTGACAGAGCCTCTTTACTTATATAGGAGATAGGGCACTTATAATGTGGTGACAGAGTCTCTTTACTTATATAGGAAACAGGACACTTATAATGTGGTGACAGAGTCTCATTACTTATATAGGAGATAGGGCACTTATAATGTGGTGACAGAGTCTCTTTACTTATATAGGAGATAGGACACTTATAATGTGGTGACAGAGTCTCTTTACTTATATAGGAGATAGGACACTTATAATGTGGTGACAGCCTCTTTACTTATATAGGAGATAGGACACTTATAATGTGGTGACAGAGCCTCTTTACTTATATAGGAGATAGGACACTTATAATGTGGTGACAGAGCCTCTTTACTTATATAGGAGATAGGACACTTATAATGTGGTGACAGAGTCTCATTACTTATATAGGAGATAGGGCACTTATAATGTGGTGACAGAGTCTCTTTACTTATATAGGAGATAGGACACTTATAATGTGGTGACAGAGCCTCTTTACTTATATAGGAGATAGGGCACTTATAATGTGGTGACAGTGTCTCTTTACTTATATAGGAGATAGGGCACTTATAATGTGGTGACAGAGTCTCATTACTTATATAGGAGATAGGACACTTATAATGTGGTGACAGCCTCTTTACTTATATAGGAGATAGGACACTTATAATGTGGTGACAGAGCCTCTTTACTTATATAGGAGATAGGACACTTATAATGTGGTGACAGAGTCTCTTTACTTATATAGGAGATAGGGCACTTATAATGTGGTGACAGAGCCTCTTTACTTATATAGGAGATAGGGCACTTATAATGTAGTGACAGAGCCTCATTACTTATATAGGAGATAGGACACTTATAATGTGGTGACAGAGCCTCTTTACTTATATAGAAGATAGGGCACTTATAATGTGGTGACAGCCACTTTACTTATATAGGAGATAGGACACTTATAATGTGGTGACAGAGCCTCTTAACTTATATAGGAGATAGGGCACTTATAATGTGGTGACAGAGTCTCTTTACTTATATAGGAGATAGGGCACTTATAATGTGGTGACAGAGCCTCTTTACTTATATAGGAGATAGGACACTTATAATGTGGTGACAGAGCCCCTTTACTTATATAGGAGATAGGGCACTTATAATGTGGTGACAGAGCCTCATTACTTATATAGGAGATAGGGCACTTATAATGTGGTGACAGCCTCTTTACTTATATAGGAGATAGGACACTTATAATGTGGTGACAGAGCCTCTTTACTTATATAGGAGATAGGGCACTTATAGTGTGGTGACAGAGCCTCTTTACTTATATAGGAGATAGGACACTTATAATGTGGTGACAGCCTCTTTACTTATATAGGAGATAGGACACTTATAATGTGGTGACAGAGCCTCTTTACTTATATAGGAGATAGGACACTTATAATGTGGTGACAGAGTCTCTTTACTTATATAGGAGATAGGACACTTATAATGTGGTGACAGAGTCTCTTTACTTATATAGGAGATAGGGCACTTATAATGTGGTGACAGAGTCTCTTTACTTATATAGGAGATAGGACACTTATAATGTGGTGACAGAGCCTCTTTACTTATATAGGAGATAGGGCACTTATAATGTGGTGACAGCCTCTTTACTTATATAGGAGATAGGGCACTTATAATGTGGTGACAAAGTCTCTTTACTTATATAGGAGATAGGACACTTATAGTGTGGTGACAGAGCCTCTTTACTTATATAGGAGATAGGACACTTATAATGTGGTGACAGAGCCTCTTTACTTATATAGGAGATAGGGCACTTATAATGTGGTGACAGAGCCTCTTTACTTATATAGGAGATAGGGCACTTATAATGTGGTGACAGAGCCTCTTTACTTATATAGGAGATAGGGCACTTATAATGTGGTGACAGAGTCTCTTTACTTATATAGGAGATAGGACACTTATAATGTGGTGACAGCCTCTTTACTTATATAGGAGATAGGGCACTTATAACGTGGTGACAGAGCCTCTTTACTTATATAGGAGATAGGGCACTTATAATGTGGTGACAGAGTCTCTTTACTTATATAGGAAACAGGACACTTATAATGTGGTGACAGAGCCTCTTTACTTATATAGGAGATAGGACACTTATAATGTGGTGACAGAGCCTCTTTACTTATATAGGAGATAGGGCACTTATAATGTGGTGACAGCCTCTTTACTTATATAGGAGATAGGACACTTATAATGTGGTGACAGTCTCTTTACTTATATAGGAGATAGGGCAGTTATAATGTGGTGACAGCCTCTTTACTTATATAGGAGATAGGACACTTATAATGTGGTGACAGAGCCTCTTTACTTATATAGGAGATAGGGCACTTATAATGTGGTGACAGAGCCTCTTTACTTATATAGGAGATAGGGCACTTATAATGTGGTGACAGAGTCTCTTTACTTATATAGGAGATAGGACACTTATAATGTGGTGACAGAGCCTCTTTACTTATATAGGAGATAGGGCACTTATAATGTGGTGACAGTCTCTTTACTTATATAGGAGATAGGGCACTTATAATGTGGTGACAGAGTCTCTTTACTTATATAAGAGATAGGACACTTATAATGTGGTGACAGAGTCTCTTTACTTATATAGGAGATAGGGCACTTATAATGTGGTGACAGAGCCTCTTTACTTATATAGGAGATAGGACACTTATAATGTGGTGACAGAGCCTCTTTACTTATATAGGAGATAGGACACTTATAATGTGGTGACAGAGTCTCTTTACTTATATAGGAGATAGGGCACTTATAATGTGGTGACAGAGCCTCTTTACTTATATAGGAGATAGGGCACTTATAATGTAGTGACAGAGCCTCATTACTTATATAGGAGATAGGACACTTATAATGTGGTGACAGAGCCTCTTTACTTATATAGAAGATAGGGCACTTATAATGTGGTGACAGCCTCTTTACTTATATAGGAGATAGGACACTTATAATGTGGTGACAGAGCCTCTTTACTTATATAGGAGATAGGGCACTTATAGTGTGGTGACAGAGCCCCTTTACTTATATAGGAGATAGGGCACTTATAATGTGGTGACAGAGCCTCATTACTTATATAGGAGATAGGGCACTTATAATGTGGTGACAGCCTCTTTACTTATATAGGAGATAGGACACTTATAATGTGGTGACAGAGCCTCTTTACTTATATAGGAGATAGGGCACTTATAGTGTGGTGACAGAGCCTCTTTACTTATATAGGAGATAGGACACTTATAATGTGGTGACAGCCTCTTTACTTATATAGGAGATAGGACACTTATAATGTGGTGACAGAGCCTCTTTACTTATATAGGAGATAGGACACTTATAATGTGGTGACAGAGCCTCTTTACTTATATAGGAGACAGGGCACTTATAATGTGGTGACAGAGCCTCTTTACTTATATAGGAGATAGGACACTTATAATGTGGTGACAGAGTCTAATTACTTATATAGGAGATAGGACACTTATAATGTGGTGACAGAGCCTCTTTACTTATATAGGAGATAGGGCACTTATAAGGTGGTGACAGAGTCTCTTTACTTATATAGGAAACAGGACACTTATAATGTGGTGACAGAGCCTCTTTACTTATATAGGAGATAGGACACTTATAATGTGGTGACAGAGTCTCTTTACTTATATAGGAGATAGGGCACTTATAATGTGGTGACAGAGCCTCTTTACTTATATAGGAGATAGGGCACTTATAATGTGGTGACAGAGTCTCTTTACTTATATAGGAGATAGGACACTTATAATGTGGTGACAGAGTCTCTTTACTTATATGGGAGATAGGACACTTATAATGTGGTGACAGAGTCTCTTTACTTATATAGGAGATAGGACACTTATAATGTGGTGACAGAGCCTCTTTACTTATATAGGAGATAGGACACTTATAATGTGGTGACAGAGCCTCTTTACTTATATAGGAGATAGGGCACTTATAATGTGGTGACAGAGCCTCTTTACTTATATAGGAGATAGGACACTTATAATGTGGTGACAGCCTCTTTATTTATATAGGAGATAGGACACTTATAATGCGGTGACAGAGCCTCTTTACTTATATAGGAGATAGGACACTTATAATGTGGTGACAGAGCCTCTTTACTTATATAGGAGATAGGGCACTTATAATGTGGTGACAGCCTCTTTACTTATATAGGAGATAGGACACTTATAATGTGGTGACAGAGTCTCTTTACTTATATAGGAGATAGGGCACTTATAATGTGGTGACAGAGTCTCTTTACTTATATAGGAGATAGGACACTTATAATGTGGTGACAGAGCCTCTTTACTTATATAGGAGATAGGGCACTTATAATGTGGTGACAGCCTCTTTACTTATATAGGAGATAGGGCACTTATAATGTGGTGACAAAGTCTCTTTACTTATATAGGAGATAGGACACTTATAGTGTGGTGACAGAGCCTCTTTACTTATATAGGAGATAGGACACTTATAATGTGGTGACAGAGCCTCTTTACTTATATAGGAGATAGGGCACTTATAATGTGGTGACAGAGTCTCTTTACTTATATAGGAGATAGGACACTTATAATGTGGTGACAGCCTCTTTACTTATATAGGAGATAGGGCACTTATAACGTGGTGACAGAGCCTCTTTACTTATATAGGAGATAGGGCACTTATAATGTGGTGACAGAGTCTCTTTACTTATATAGGAAACAGGACACTTATAATGTGGTGACAGAGCCTCTTTACTTATATAGGAGATAGGACACTTATAATGTGGTGACAGAGCCTCTTTACTTATATAGGAGATAGGGCACTTATAATGTGGTGACAGCCTCTTTACTTATATAGGAGATAGGACACTTATAATGTGGTGACAGAGTCTCATTACTTATATAGGAGATAGGGCACTTATAGTGTGGTGACAGCCTCTTTACTTATATAGGAGATAGGGCACTTATAACGTGGTGACAGAGCCTCTTTACTTATATAGGAGATAGGGCACTTATAATGTGGTGACAGAGCCTCTTTACTTATATAGGAGATAGGACACTTATAATGTGGTGACAGAGCCTCTTTACTTATATAGGAGATAGGGCACTTATAATGTGGTGACAGAGTCTCTTTACTTATATAGGAGATAGGACACTTATAATGTGGTGACAGAGCCTCTTTACTTATATAGGAGATAGGACACTTATAATGTGGTGACAGAGCCTCTTTACTTATATAGGAGATAGGACACTTATAATGTGGTGACAGAGCCTCTTTACTTATATAGGAGATAGGGCACTTATAATGTGGTGACAGAGCCTCTTTACTTATATAGGAGATAGGACACTTATAATGTGGTGACAGAGCCTCTTTACTTATATAGGAGATAGGACACTTATAATGTGGTGACAGAGCCTCTTTACTTATATAGGAGATAGGACACTTATAATGTGGTGACAGAGCCTCTTTACTTATATAGGAGATAGGACACTTATAATGTGGTGACAGAGCCTCTTTACTTATATAGGAGATAGGGCACTTATAATGTGGTGACAGAGCCTCTTTACTTATATAGGAGATAGGACACTTATAATGTGGTGACAGAGCCTCTTTACTTATATAGGAGATAGGACACTTATAATGTGGTGACAGAGCCTCTTTACTTATATAGGAGATAGGACACTTATAATGTGGTGACAGAGCCTCTTTACTTATATAGGAGATAGGACACTTATAATGTGGTGACAGAGGCTCTTTACTTATATAGGAGATAGGGCACTTATAATGTGGAGACAGAGCCTCTTTACTTATATAGGAGATAGGGCACTTATAATGTAGTGACAGAGCCTCTTTACTTATATAGGAGATAGAGCACTTATAATGTGGTGACAGAGCCTCTTTACTTATATAGGAGATAGGGCACTTATAATGTGGTGACAGAGCCTCTTTACTTATATAGGAGATAGGACACTTATAATGTGGTGACAGAGTCTCTTTACTTATATAGGAGATAGGGCACTTATAATGTGGTGACAGAGCCTCTTTACTTATATAGGAGATAGGACACTTATAATGTGGTGACAGAGCCTCTTTACTTATATAGGAGATAGGACACTTATAATGTGGTGACAGAGCCTCTTTACTTATATAGGAGATAGGACACTTATAATGTGGTGACAGAGGCTCTTTACTTATATAGGAGATAGGGCACTTATAATGTGGAGACAGAGCCTCTTTACTTATATAGGAGATAGGGCACTTATAATGTAGTGACAGAGCCTCTTTACTTATATAGGAGATAGAGCACTTATAATGTGGTGACAGAGCCTCTTTACTTATATAGGAGATAGGGCACTTATAATGTGGTGACAGAGCCTCTTTACTTATATAGGAGATAGGACACTTATAATGTGGTGACAGAGTCTCTTTACTTATATAGGAGATAGGGCACTTATAATGTGGTGACAGAGCCTCTTTACTTATATAGGAGATAGGGCACTTATAATGTGGTGACAGAGCCTCTTTACTTATATAGGAGATAGGGCACTTATAATGTGGTGACAGAGCCTCTTTACTTATATAGGAGATAGGACACTTATAATGTGGTGACAGAGTCTCTTTACTTATATAGGAGATAGGACACTTATAATGTGGTGACAGAGCCTCTTTACTTATATAGGAGATAGGACACTTATAATGTGGTGACAGAGCCTCTTTACTTATATAGGAGATAGGGCACGTATAATGGCGTCCGGCTATGCCATCGACGGAAGCCTAGTGGGTCCTGACGAAGTCAGGACCCACTATTCTTGCTGTCAGTGAGTAGCTGACCGCTCCAATACACTGCACTACGCATGTAGTGCAGTGTATTAGAATAGCGATCAGGGCCTCCTGCCCTCAAGTCCCCTAGTGGGACAAAGTAATAAAGTAAAAAAAAGATGTGTAAAAATAAGAAAATAAAAGTTTTAAAAGTATTAAAAGTAAAAATCCCCCCTTTTTCCCTTATCAGTCCTTTATTATTAATAAAAATATATAAACAAACAAATAAACTATACATAATTGGTATCGCCGCGTCCGTAACGGCCTGAACTACAAAATTATTTAGTTATTTATCCCGCGCGGTGAACGCCGTAAAAGAAAATAATAATAGACCGTACCACAATCACAATTGTTTGGTCACTTCACATCCCAAAAAATGGAATAAAAAGAGATCAAAAAGTCGCATGTACCTAAAAATGCTCCTGATCGAAACTACAGTTCGTTACGCAAAAAATAAGTCCTCGCACGGCTTTCTTGATGGAAAAATAAAAAAGTTCTGGCTCTTAGAATAAGGTAACACAAAAAGGGAATGGTTTTTTCCAAAACGTATTTTATTGTGCAAACGCCATAATACATAAAAAACCTATAAACATCTGGTGTCACCGTAATCGTATCGCCCCGCAGAATAAAGTCAATGTGTCATTTATAGCGCACGGTGAACGCTGTAAAAAAAATAGAATAAAAACTGATCAAACAGCCGCATGCACCCCATGAAAACTGCAATGAATTCCTCAAGGGGTCTAGTTTCCAAAATGGGGTCACTTTTGGGGGGTTTCCACTGTTTTGGCACCACAAGACCTCTTCAAACCGGACATGGTGCCTAATAAAAAGGAGGCCTCAAAATCCACTAGGTCTTCCTTTGCTTCTGAGGCCAGTGCTTCAGTCCATTACCGCACTAGAGCCACATGTGGGATATTTCTCAAAACTGCAGAATCTGGGCAATACATTTTGAGTTGCGTTTCTCTGGTAAAACCTTTTGTGTTATAGAAAAAAAATTGCATAAAAAGGATTTTCTGACAAAAATAAATATGTAAATTTCACCTCTACTTTGCTCTAAATTCCTGTGAAACACCTAAAGGGTTCATAAACTTTCTAAATGCTGTTGTGAATACTTTGAGGGGTCTAGTTTCTAAAATGGGGTGTTTCATAGGGGTGTCTAATATATGGGCCCCTCAAAGCAACTTCAGAAATGAAGTGGAACCTAAAAAAAAAAAAAAAATAAGGCAATAATTTGCTTCTCCTGATGAGCATGGCCTACTCCAAGACGAACCCAGTTTTGCCCGTTTGTATAAACGGAGACCCCTATTAGACCGTGTCAGTGTCCGGTTTTCCCAAGCATACACCCCCGAGAAGTGTATTTCTATTGAGGAGTCCTTGGTACATTTTAAAGGGAGGCTTCAATTCCGCGAGTACCTGCCGAGTAAGAGGGCAAGGTATGGCGTGAAGATGTATAAGCGGTGCGAGAGTGCATCAGGGTATACCTACAAATTTAGGATATATGAAGGGAAGGACACCAGTATTCAGCCCCCAGAATGCCCTCCCCCCCCTTACTGGGAGTTAATGCAAAAATTGTGTGGGATTTGGTGCACCCACTGCTAGACCAGGGTTACCACCTCTACCTGGATAATTTTTATACCAGCGTCCCTCTCTTCAACTGCCTCGCTTCCAGAAGTCATGCGGCACCGCTAGAAGAAATCTGAGAGGCCTCCCTAAGACTCTGCTTGGGCAAACACTCAGAGGGGGTGAGAGCAGGGCACAATCTAGCAGCAACATATTGTGTGTCAAGTACAAGGACAAGAGAGATGTCACACCAGTACCCATGTACCTGTACGAGGTACCAGTACAAAGACCCCTAAACCAGACTGCATCCTGGACTACAGTAGGTACATGGGAGGGGTGGACTTGTTAGATCAAGCCCTGAAGCCCTACAGCGCCATGCGGTGTGGTATAAGAAGCTGGCCGTGCACATCATACAGATGGCATTGTACAATGTGTACGTGTTACGTCGATGTACAGGCCAGAGGGGAACTTTCCTAAAATTTCAAGAGGTGGTTATCAAGAAACTAATTTTTAGGGACCAAGAAGGGGGGGGGCACCCAGTACTTCTGGAAGCATGGCCACACGCATCATACCAGGGCAACACTTTCCAGGAGAAGTTCCCCAAACTGGCAAGAAAGGAAAAAGTGAAAATAGGTACAAAGTCTGCTATAAGAGGGGGATAAGGAAGGACACAATATATCAATGTGACACGTGTCCCGAAAAACTAAGGCTCCATATGAAAGAGTGCTTCAAAATTTATCATACATCCTGTAAAGGATTTGCCAGACACAGGTTCTGTGTCGACGCCCGTGGGCAATCAGTCTGCACCTGCTCCTATGTCTGTGAGACTGACTCCATCTTCCACCACTCAGGATGTCAGGCTTAGGAGTGGGAGAGCCTATCACAGCCTGGCCAGACGGAGCTAGTTCCCGCCCACTGTCTATTTATAGCTGCCTTTCCTGTTCCTCCTTTGCCTGTGATTCTTCTATGCTTGTTTCCTGGCTTGCTGCTGCTGCTGCTTGTACTACTGATCCTCTGCTTGTTATTGACCTTGGCTTTCTGACAACTCTCCTGCTCAGCGTTTTGTACCTTGCTCACTCCTTGTTTGACTCGGCTCGTTCACCACTCTTGTTGCTCACGGTGTCTCCGTGGGCAGCTGCCCCGTTTCCCTATCTTCTGTGTACCCCTGTCTGTTTTGTCTGTCTTGCACTTACTGAGCGTAGGGACCGTCGCCCAGTTGTACCCTGTCGCTTAGGACGGGTCGTTGCAAGTAGGCAGGGACTGAGTGGCGGGTAGATTAGGGCTCACCTGTCTGTCTCCCTACCTTGTCATTACACATCCCTTGATTTTTAATCTACCCCAGTTTTACTTACCCTGATGCACTCCGCACAGCTTATCCCCCCTTTCCCCTCTGAGCCCTGCTGCATGCCCAGGCAGCTGATAACAGCCACATGTAGGGTATTGCCATACCCGTGGGAACACACATTACAGTTTATAGGGTGTATGTCTCCGGTCAAAATGCTCACTACACCTCTAAATGAATGCCTTAAGGGGTGTAGTTTTTAAAATGGGGTCACTTCTTGGAGGTTTCAACTGTACTGTTACCTCAGGGGCTTCTGCATACATGACTTCGCACCAGAAAATCCCCAGTAGGCCAAATGGTGGTCCTTTCCTTCTGAGCCCTCCCATGGTCCCAAACGTCAGTTTATCACCACAAATTGGGCATTGCCGCACTCAGGACAAATTGGGCAACAAAATGGGGTATTTTATTTCTTGTGAAAATAAGAAATTTTCAGCCAAAACTACATATTATTGGAAAAAATAAATTTTGTTTGAATTCCCAGCCCAATTCAAATAAGTTATGTGAAAAAACTATGGGGTCAAAATGGTCACAACCCCAATAAATGAATTCCTTGAGGGGGTAGTTTCCAAAATGGGGTCACTTCTGGTGGGTTTCCATTGCTTTGATACCTCTGGGGCTCTGCAAATGCGACATGGCACCCGAAAACCAATCCAGCAAAATCTGGACTCCAAAGAACAAATAGTGCTCCTTTCCTTCTAAGCCCCCCTATGGGCCCAAACGGCAGTTTAGCACCACAAATGGGGTATTGCTGCACTCAGGACAAATTGGGCAACAAAATGGAGTGTTTTATTTCTTGTGAAAATAAGAAATTTTTAGCTAAAACTACATATTATTGGAAAATATATATTTTTTTTAAATTCCCAGCCCAATTCAAATAAGTTCTGTGAAGAAACTATGGGGTCTAAATGGTCACATTACCCATCAATTAATTCCTTGAGGGGTGTAGTTTCCAAAATGGGGTCACTTCTGGTGGGTTTCCATTGCTTTGATACCTCTGGGGCTCTGCAAATGCGACATTGCACCCGAAAACCAATCCAGCAAAATCTGCACTCCAAAGAACACACAGCGCTCCTTCCCTTCTGAGGCCACCCATGGGCCCAAACGGCAGTTTATCACCACAAATGGGTTATTGCTGCACTCAGGACAAATTGGGCAACAAAATGGGGTATTTTGTTCCTTGTGAAAATAAGAAATGTTGATGAAAAATGACATCTTATTGGAAAAAATGTATTTTTTTTTCATTTCACAGCCCAATTCAAATACGTGCTGTGTAAAAACTGTGGGGTCAAAATGGTAACAACAACCATAAATTAATTCCTTGAGGGGTGTAGTTTCCGAAATGGGGTCACTTCTGGTGGGTTTTCATTGCTTTGATATCTCTGGGGCTCTGCAAATGCGACATGGCACCCGAAAACCAATCCAGCAAAATCTGGACTCCAAAGAACAAATAGTGCTCCTTTCCTTCTAAGCCCCCCTATGGGCCCAAAGGGCAGTTTAGCACCACAAATGGGGTATTGCTGCACTCAGGACAAATTGGGCAACAAAATGGAGTGTTTTATTTCTTGTGAAAATAAGAAATTTTTAGCTAAAACTACATATTATTGGAAAATATATATTTTTTTTAAATTCCCAGCCCAATTCAAATAAGTTCTGTGAAGAAACTATGGGGTCTTAATGGTCACAATACCCATCAATTAATTCCTTGAGGGGTGTAGTTTCCAAAATGGGGTCACTTCTGGTGGGTTTTCATTGCTTTGATACCTCTGGGGCTCTGCAAAAGCGACATGGCACCCGAAAACCAATCCAACAAAATCTGCACTCCAAAGAACACACAGCGCTCCTTCCCTTCTAAGGCCACCCATGGGCCCAAACGGCAGTTTATCACCACAAATGGGGTATTGCTGCACTCAGGACAAATTGGGCAACAAAATGGGGTATTTTGTTCCCTGTGAAAATAAGAAATTTTGATAAAAAATGACATCTTATTGGAAAAAATTACATTTTTTTAATTTCATAGCCCAATTCAAATACGTGCTGTGTAAAAACTGTGGGGTCAAAATGGTAACAACAACCATAAATGAATTCCTTGAGGGGTTTAGTTTCCGAAATGGGGTCACTTTTTGGGGATTCCTACTGTTTTGGCACCTCAACACCTCTTCAAACCTGGCATGCTGCCTAAAATATATTCTAATAAAAAAGAGGCCTCAAAATGCACTAGGCGCTTCTTTGCTTCTGGGGCTTGTGTTTCAGTCCACGAGCGCACTAGAGACACATGTGGGACATTTCTAAAAACTGCAGAATCTGGCAAAAACATATTTAGTATTGTTTTTCTGGTAAAACCTTCTGTGTTACAGAATTTTTTTTTATACAATTGAAATTCAGCAAGAAAAATTTAATTTGCAAATTTCACCTCTACTTTTCTTGAATTTCTGTGAAATGCCTGAAGGGTTAAATAAACTTTCTAAATGCTGTTTTGAATACTTTGATGAGTCTAGTTTTCAAAATGGGGTGTTTTATGGGGGTTTCTAATACATAGGCCTCTCAAAGCCACTTCGGAACTGAACAGGTACCTTAAAAAAGGGCTTTTGAAATTTTCTTAAAAATATGAGAAATTGCTGTTTATGTTCTAAGCCTTGTAACGTCCAAGAAAAATAAAAGAATGTTCAAAAAACTATGCCAATCTAAAGTAGACATATGGGAAATGTGAACTAGTAACTATTTTGGGTGGTATAACTGTCTGTTTTACAAGCAGATGCATTTATATTTTGAAAAATGCTATTTTTTATAAATTTTCTCTAAATTTTGCAATTTTTCACCAATAAACACTGAATATATCGTCCAAATTTTGCCACTAACATAAAGCCCAATGTGTCACGAGAAAACAATCTCAGAATCGCTTGGATAGGTTTAAGCATTCCGACGTTATTACCACATAAAGTGAAATATGTCAGATTTCAAAAATGCGTCCTTAAGGGGTTAATAATGTAATTCCCCCCAAAAAATTTAGTTCAGGGACATTGGGGGTCCATTATCTGTAATTGATAGCAGTGGGATTTTGTACTGGAAAATGTAATTCCAGGACTTGATCACCCACAAATAAATAAAATCATAAAGAGTAAAATTTGTTTCAAGGTCTGAAAAAATATGCTCTATGACCTTTCCCAAAAGAAATCCTCCCTACTTGGAAATCCCACAAACTAAAAAGAAAATATAAATAAATCGACTCCCTAAAAAGACCCACACCCCCTTTTTTTTTTTTGTGTTAATATTAGTAATTGTAATCTGTGTGATCTGGTTTTGAAAGAGGGGTAGTTTCAAAGGCCTGGTTTTGATAGACACATGGGGAGTAAAAGCGGGTATCCCTACTCCTTCCCTGCTTACTACATACCCGGCACCTTTTTTGGAGATATTTTTGGGTCTCGGTGAAAGGGACGGGGTGTAAAAAGTGGCGCTCTGAAAGTCTGCGCACATATTCAGACTCGCAGGTATAGTGGAATCAAAACTCCTGCTCCTGGTACTGAAAAAAAGTGAGCGTTACTTAGGCCTTTTTAAAAAGAACAAAACTGTTATACGTAGTAATCTGAATTAAGGAGATTGGCACCTTTTTGTACTAGGCATATTTTTTCTTCACCGGGTAAGGTTGAAGCACCTGGTCTGAAAGATCTACACCCCCAATAAATTTGTTTCATTTTTACCCCATATCTGGCTCGTTTGGAGGGGATGAATTGACAAAAAGAAATACGGCCTTTAAAGCTCATAAGTGATTCATCTACAGATAAATCCCTTAGAAGGGCGATTAATGGCATTAATTTATTAAGCCAATCACAGCCTGGGTCACTTCTTGGGGGGACTTGGGAATTATTGGTAAAATACATGAACCGCATTAGGGCTTCATAGCGGTTTCTGGACATCACTGCTACAAATACAGGGATAGCGTGGACAGCACTAGAAGTCCAGTAGGACCGGACAGATGTTTTTGTTTTTTTAACCAAACCCAAATTGAGAGTAATGCCTAAAAATATTTTAATTTCTGGGACACTTGTGCCATTCCACATTCTTAAGTAAATAGATGCAGACTTTTGCAGAACAAATTAAATAGCATAAAGATTAGTCTGCTGGACAATTAATTGTAGGACTGTATCACATACGTATAAATAAAAAAAATCATAGGCTGTAATATTTGCAACATCGACATTAATTCCTGGAGTCGCTTCCATTTGGGGTACTTGGGGAGAAAACTATAGTGCGGGATCCCACATTGCAGGAGGGACTGCAACACTCAGCCCTGCACTTGACACCTCGACAGCGACGGCTGTATCTACCACCATAGGGCTATGGGGTCCAGTGGTAGAATTGGAATCGCCACTGTCGGAAAAAGGTTCCGCTTCTGAAGCGGTGTCGGTCTCTCAGAACTGTCGAAGCATAGTGAGGCTTGCTCCGCACGGTACATTCTCTGAGACATTATGTGTGGGTACATACACAAGCTCTATACGTCCTAATATAACCTAAAGTAAGCCTAAGAATAACACTAAGGCCGAGTTCCTACACGTAGCGGAAATTCCGCAGCATTTTCAGTAGCAGCAAAGTAGGTGAGATTTACCAAATCTCATGCCCACGCTGCGGAAAAAAACCTGCAGTGTAAACGTCAATAAATTTACCTGCGGTGCAGAATTTAATTCCGCAGCATGTCAAATTATTCTGAGTTATTGTTGATTTTCCATTGCGAGTATTCCCATTCAATTCAATGAGGATTCAAAACCCGCAACAGAAAGCCAAGTTTTGCGGCGTAATCGTAAAGATCGCACTTCCGGAAAAAAAAAACATACTTACCCAAAATGCCCTCCTTCCTCCTGGGATGACGTTGCGTCCCATATGACCCCTGCAGCCAATCACAGGCTGCAGCATCACAGTTCTTGCAATGTCATCCAGGGAGGCTGGAGCGGACATCAGAGGAGGGAGGGTGTAAGTATGAACGGCTTTTTTCCGCAGCGAATATTCCGTTAGAAAAACTGCACCACAATGTAGTGCGATTTTGGGACTAAATATACTGCGGGTTCTAGGTTGGACACGCTGCGTGATTTTTACGTAGCGTATCCGCCCCTGTGGGTACCCAGCTTAAAACTTTTTTTTTTCTTTTTTTTTGTTTTGCTTGTTTCGTTTTTGTTTTTTATAACAGACGTAAAAATAAAATAAAGCCCTAACCCTAATAAAGCCCTGATCTAGCCTTACAGCTAGTACTGCTATTACAGCCCTAAATCCTAACCTTAATCTATTATATAATATATATATATATATATATATATATATATATATATATATATATATATATATATATATATATATATATATATATATATTAGGTAGAAAAAAGTTGCACTTCTTGACCGTCATCCACACGGTCCTGAATTGGATACACAAACGAGGAAATAGACGCAGCACTCCAAAAGTAGTTGCAAATATAGTGGTTTATTCACCCATGTACAGAAATAGCTACGTTTCAGTCCTCTCAGCAGGACCTTTGTCAAGCTTGACAAAGGTCCTGCTGAGAGGACTGAAACGTAGCTATTTCTGTACATGGGTGAATAAACCACTATCTTTGCAACTACTTTTGGAGTGCTGCGTCTATTTCCTCGTTTGTATATATATATGTATATATATATATATATATATATATATATATATATATATATATACGTATGTATATATATAATTAGGTGATCGGGGTGTTTTTTTCGTAGTGCACACTGATCTACTTTTGATAGTTCATTGTACGACCGCAAAATAATTCCCAACAGTTGCCGGGTTCCTCGATCAGCACGGGGGGGGGGGGGGGTCTATGGCTCTTCTTGTAGGGACAGTCCATCAGCATTTTGGTGTTGGCTTCCCCGTTTGTATTGGATGGAGAAGCTGTAAGGTTGTAAGGACAGGCTCCACCGCAGTAATCGTCCATTGTCCCCTGACCCTCGGTTCAGCCATGTGAGGGGATTGTGATCCGTTACAATTGTAAAGTCTCTGTCATAAAGGTATGGCTGTAATTTTGAGAGCCCATACGATGGCAGGGCACTGTCTTTCAATAGTGGCACAGGCAACTTCCCGATCTAGTAGTTTACGACTGATGAAAGCAACTGGATGTTCAAGCCCAGCCGCGTTTATCTGGCTAAGAACTGCTCCAATACCGTAGGTGGATGCATCTGTCTGCACAAGGAACCTGTGCTTGTAGTCTGGTGCGGCCAAGACAGGGGCAGTGGTGAGAGCCGTCTTTAATGCTATAAAGGCTTCCTCACAGGCAGGTGTCCACTTCACCATACTAGGCATGTTTTTGCGGGTCAGGTCATTTAGGGGCATTGCCAGGGAACTGAAATCGGAAACTCATTTTCGGTAGTAACTGGCGGTCCTCAAAAAGGCCAGTACTTGTTTCTTATTTTTAGAGGTAGGCCAGTTGCTAATGGCTTCCACCTTGGCAGGCTCAGGTCTTAGGTTCCCCCTCCTACTCTGTGCCCCAGATATTGCACCTCAGCCATACCCAACTGGCATTTATCAGGGCGAATTGTCAGTCCTGCTGCAAGAACATGGTCTAACACTATGCCTAAGTGTTTAAGATGTTCCTCCCATGATGTGCTGAAAATGGCAATATCATCCAAGTATGCACAGGCAAAGTCCTGACATTGTTCTAACAGCCGGTCTACCGATCTTTGGAAGGTTGCTGGGGCATTTTTCATCCCAAAGGGCATTCCCAGGAACTCAAGAGTCCAAAGGGGGTAATAAATGCAGATCGCTTCCGGGTGTCCTCTTTTAGGGGTATCTGCCAGTACCCCTTGCTCAAGTCTTATGTAGTTACAAATTAAACACTGGCCAGCCGATCCAACAGATCATCAATCTGGGGCATAGGGTACTCGTCACATTTGGTGGCATCATTTAGGCTCCGGTAATCTACGCAGAATCGCGTTGTGCCATCCTTTTTGGGAACCAGTATCAGAGGGGAGGCCCAGGGGCTCTGAGATGGCCTAATAATCCCAAGTTGTTTCATGTCCGCCAGTTCATTCTTGATCATGTCCCGAACGGCCTCAGGAACTCGGTAGCGGGCCTGCTGGATCGGGCGTTGTCCTGGAGTTTCCACGTGGTGGTTAGTGAGTGTTGTCCGTCCGGCGCTGAGGAAAACACGGAAGCCCTCGGTCCCAGCAAGCCGAGAATATCACCCTTTTGGATATTCAACAGATGGGGTCCCAGGGGCACTTGGTCCAGAGTACCCCCAGCTCGAGCCAGATATAGAAAGTCCGGGAGGGAGTTGTCTCCTTCCTTATCACTAGGGGGATAGCAAATGGCCAAAACAGGTAGGGACCGGTCGTGGTAATCTTTCAGCATGTTGATGTGGACAGTCTCTTGTCGCCGGCCACTAGGGTTCATGGCAATGACGTAATTAGTGTCATTACATTTTCGGATAACTCGGTAAGGGCCATCCCATGTTGCTTGAAGCTTGTTGGCAGGGGCAGCGATAATCATGAGCACTTGTTGCCCTTCAATAAATTCACGGGTCCTTGCTTTCCGATCATACCAGGTCTTCTGGCTATACTGGGCCCCTTGCAGGCGTTCTTTAGCCAAGGTCACTAGTCGGGTAAGGCGTTCTCAAAATTCCAGAACATAAGGAATGACAGGTACTCCAGTGTCGGTGATATCTCCCTCCCAGTATTCCTTTAGAAGGGTGAGGACCCCACGGACCCTTCGACCATAGAGCAGTTCGAAAGGGGAAAATCCGGTTGACTCTTGGGTAGGCAAACAGGAGATGTGGCAGGTATTGCTCCCAGTCCCGTTCAGTGTCTGCAAAGGCACGTAGCAAATTTTTAGGGTTCCATTAAAATGGTCACACAGTCCATTGGTTCGGGGTGGTATGGGGTGGTGCGAATGGCTCGGACGCCGCAGGAACTGGACCAAGTCTGACGTGAACTGGATCCCTTGATCTGATAGTATTTCACTGGGAAATCCTACTCGGGTGAAGACGGTAACAAGAGCCTCTGCTACCTTTATGGCTGTAATGCTGGACAGAGCCACGGCCTCAGGATACCGGTGGCATAATCCATCACCGTCAGGATATACTGTTTCCCTGTTCTGCTGGGGTGCACTAGAGTTCCTATTATATCTACAGCTAAAAGCTGAAATGGCTCCTCAATGATTGGCAGGGGTTGCATGGGTACCTTGTGACGGGCGCCTGGATGTCGCATCCATTGGCACAAATCACAGGTACGGCAGTATTGAACTATCGATTGCGAAATGCCAGGCCAGTAAAAGTTGTGGGTGAGTCTTTTCTCTGTCCGTTTCCTACCTTTATGTCTCAATAAGGGGATGTCATGAGCCAGTTGGAGTAGTTGCAGCCTATACTTTTGAGGGACAATGAGTTGCTTGGTAGTCACTTCAGGGATGATCCCACCCCGGGCCTCTACTAAACGATAATACAATCCCTTATCTCTGGTGATCCTATCCCCATTCTTTCCCTCCTGCCCAGTTTCTGCCCTTAGTTTAATAGCTGCCAAGGTCGGATCATCTTCTATTTCTTGCCTAAACTCTTCTCGGTCCCAAAAGTCCCCCAATGTAGAATCAGTTGATGCAGCTCTTACCAGTTCGGTTGGGGGTCCTGGAGGCTGCTCCACAGTCAATTCCGAAACTCTCTGTGCTTGGGCAGCTTGGTGTCGGGTGACGGCTCCCACAAAATGGCACTGTAATTCCCCAATGTCATTCCCAAGGAGAACATCCACAAGGAGTCCCCCCATAACACCAATCCAGAGTCTTTCCCCGTAACCATAATTCAAATGTACAGCAGCCTTCTGGATATATTTGCGAGTACACCCTACAAGTTCGATGGGTATTCCTGGGCCTTGATCGATTGCCTCTGGCCGAACAACACGGGGGTCAGCAATGGGCAGGAATGCCCCAGTGTCATCCTGCAGATGGCGCTGCCTTTGCTCTGGGTAACTTTGCGTAAGGGGTTGAATGCTATACATGCCAGAGGGTGTCTCCATGGTGCAGGGTTCAGCAGTCCACTCTGGTGGGGGTGGTGGTAACTCTTCCTCAGGCAGGATGGAGTGCACAAGATGCCGAGGGCGAGGGGGAAAAGATCGGAGCTCCCTTCGATTTCTTGAGGGGCACCTGGACTGTAAAGGGCCCGGCTGACCCCACCTATAACATTTACTTTCTGAGAACCTTCCATATCGTGGTCAGAATTGTGGGGTCCCCGGATTGTTTGGCCTGGTTGTCATCGGCCTGCGGATGGGTTGAGGGGCATATATGACAGGAAGTGCCCGGGGGGCTGGGTTCGGCTGAGGTTTATTGTCCAGCAGACTCCTCCACTGAGGTTTGATGGTTAGTGCCTCATCAGCCAGGGCTGCAGCTCTATTCAATGTTGATGGCTCCCATTCCCGGAACCATTTCCGTATTTCCTGGGGGCACTTGGCTTAAAACTGGAACCCATGCAGAATATCTTCCACAGTGAATCCACTTCCAGCCATCTCCGACACGCCTGGGACATTTTATGGGCATACATCCTAAAAGATCCTCCAGTAGTACAGGGAAGGTCTCAGAATTGGGCCCGATGTGAGTCTGGCATGACTACATAGTAATACAAAATAGTTTGTTTCACAATGTTTTAGTCCCGGTTCCACTGTGCGTCTAGGGTCCGGTATGCTTCTGCGGCTCCACCTTCAAGGAGCCCCACTAAAAAACGCATCCAATCAGAGGTGGGTACATCCAGCAGGGCGCTCTGATGTTCAAAGTCCTAGAAAAACCCTTCCACATCCCCAGTTACCTCATAAAATGTCTTGAAGTACTTCTGGGTGACCCGTAAAGGTTCCTGGATTCTCTGGTTCTCACCCCAGGTAATATTCTAGCCTCTTTCAGCCTCCATTGCAGCTTGTCTCTGTTTTTTGCCATGCGAGCAGCTTCCAACTATTACTCCGGAGTAACGACTGGTCCCAGATCTGCCATTTCCTCCTCTTACCACACCAACCATTGGCTCTTAGTGGTAAGAGCCCCTGTCTCTGGAGCATGTCCATTAGCCACCTGGGAGGAGGTGATCTGGCTAGCACTCACCAGTAGATCAATTAATGGCTTTTTAGATAGTCACTGGTAGTTCAGTCCAAGTTCTCGGGCTCGTTCTTGGAGACTAAGGACGGTCCAGTTACGGAACTCATTCGCTGGGTGGTTCTCCATGGGGCTGCGCTCTGTTGATCCCGCTTCTGACACCAGTTGTCATGGGGTTCGTTAGGTTAATATACGATCAACAGAGCCAGTGAAGACAGGGCAACTCCAACAGGATTTATTGTATCCAATGCTGACAGACCAGGTCGCCCTTCACGCAGGGACAGCACACAGTCCACAAAATCAGGTAAATACAGGAAACTCCTCAGAGCGCTGGCATCAGCTTCAGCTCTCATTAAAGTCTACATCCAGGAGATCCCTCTCTTCCCCACGTCAAGCCCTTATATACCCCTCAGGGGGAGGAACATCTTGGCAGTTTCTAGTCACCATCATTTGTTATAATGACTTTAGTTTGTATTTCTACTGTCTGTATGTGAGTTGTGGTCTTTTGTACTACCGTATTATGTGTATTGTCCAACTATTGTCTGCCACAGCAAGGATGAGAACACAGGTGGGGGAGGTAATTGGATCTGCTTGGTTTGCTGCTCTGCACACTAGCTGAGTGATGGTGGTGCCTCCTGATGATCCCCTGTGGGGACTGGACAATGAGGACACTTTATGTCTTATGGCTGCGCGACCTGTGGTACCTGATTACAAAATGCATCCCTGAGGGCTCACAATAAACCACACAAAATGCATCATCACAACACATATAGCTTTTGAGGCAGGTTTTTTTAACTGAAGCCAGGTATTGATTCAAAGGTCTTTGCTTAAACTTCTCCCTCCTGCTTGATCCACTTCTGGCTTTGGCTCAAAAGAATGCATGTGTGTTTCCAGCCTAATATGAACGTCATACATGTGTCAACTTTGTGTCAACTTTTGTGTTTTGTAACAAAATCACACAATACATTTTTAATCCTTACAGAAATTCCCAGTACGAATTCTGAGGGAAACTTCATGTTATCGATTAATTATAAAGTAGAAGATGAAGAGATCATGCAGCAGTCTTCAGGAGAAAACCTCATTACCCTTAATGTACAGCCAGGACTTCAAAGTACAGATCTGTTACATAATTCCACTAATCATGAGGAATCTTCTCCTGACCAACCACAGATAGTTGCAACAAGTACAGGTCAAAGAGTGGGTAAAAGGTTTCAATGTTGTAAACCGTTCACAAAATGTTCTCGTCATTTTACAAACAGAAGAATTAACGCGGGAGGTAAGCTGTATTCATGCTCAGAATGTGGGAAAATTTTTACAGATAAATCACATCTTGTTTTACATGTCCACTATGTGAGAAATGTTTTTCACAAATATCAGATCTTGTTAGACATGAGAGAATTCACACAGGGGAGAAGCCATACTCATGTTCAGAATGTGGGAAATGTTTTACACAAAAATCAAGTCTTGCTAAACATGTGAGAATTCACACAGGAGAGAAGCCATATTCATGTTCAGAATGTGGGAAATGTTTTAAAGATAGTTCAAGTCTTGTTAGACATGGAAGAATTCACACAGGAGAGAAGCCACATTCATGTTCAGAATGTGGAAAATGTTTTGCTACTAAAGACAAACTTAGGGATCATCAGAGAACTCACACAGGAGAGAAGCCTTATTCATGTTCAGAATGTGGGAAATGTTATACAGATAAATCAAGTCTTGTTATTCATGAGAGAATTCACACAGGAGAGAAACCGTATTCATGTTCAGAATGCAGGAAATGTTTTATAGATGAATCACGTCTTGTTAAACATGAGAGAAGTCACATGGGGAAAAGCCATGTTCATGTTCAGAATGTGGGAAATGTTTTAATAGTATAGGCAAACTTGGGGCTCATCAGAGAAGTCACACAGTGGAAAAGTCGTTTTGATGTTCAGGAGAATCCAGAGTGACAGTAAGGACAATGTGAGTTTTTGTTTTTAAAATAAATGGACATTTTTATATTTGACTTTCATTAAAACAGTATAACAAGATATAGGTGATGGAATTGAACAAAAAAACACTAACAAATTAACTTTGCAGTTAGAAAAAAAAAATGCAAAAGATTTTTTATTTTTTTTGTAAATATCAGAAGTGTATTATCACTACCTTAAACACCTACAATTAGAATCAGGTGTGGAGCACGAAATCACGCACATATGCGGTGGCGAATGGATACATGATTTTTCTGGTAATACCACAGTATTTACCTGCTACATCGTGTACACATTCGTCACTTATGTAAGTAATGTTGCGGCTGGCGATTTCATTTGTTCTTACCCTCAGGTAAGATTCACTTCTGGGAAAGATTTGTAGCAGAAATTTGTGAAACTGAAAACCATTCCATACAGGGTTGTTTCTGCAGCATGCACATGGATACTAGAAAGCCCCATTCAAATAAATGGGACAGCAGCAGACATTTCTGAAACACTACTATTTGTGACCTGGAGTTTGACTCATTCCTTCATTTATATTTTACATGTCTTTTTAATACACTCTTGGATTTGGCTAAAAAAGCTGCAAGTGTGATTACAGCCTTAGAGAGGATCTAGGAGGAATGTGTCTCATTTAAACCTTTGACATTTGGTTTGCCCTTTGTTATTGAAATGTGTGGTATCACCATGCCAGAATGCTCTGAGGCCTTCAGAAAGGTTATGGATGTCTATAATTCAGGAACGGGAAGATGGCCAAAATATTAGATGTCAATCATTCCACTGTCCAGAAAACCATCTACATGTGGAGATTTCAGACAACTGCCAATTGGTCCAGGCCAGTCTGTCTCCGTAAGATCAGCCTGAGAGCAGAACACAAGATGCTGAAATAAGTTTCTGAGAACCCCATAATTTCTTTAAAGAAAACTACATGTGGGTGTGCCAAAAGAAAACCTTAGCTATCCAGAAAAAAACATCAGGGAAAGAGTGAAGTTTGCTCATGAACCCCTTGGAAAAAAGCATGCAACTGTCTGCTATGGAAAGAAGAATCAAAAATGTATTTGTCCCCTGTATCAGAAGACATGTTTGGCATAAATTATAGACTGCATTTCACCAGAAAAATAACGAAATAACATACAACTTGTTATGGTTTGGGACTGCTAAACCGTATCAGGACCTGGGCAGCTCCTCATCCTAGAATCCACTATGAATTCTACATTGGCAGAGTGCCACGAACCTGGCTGGGAGGATGGGATTCCATTTTGTCAGCTTTTAGTGGCGCTTAAAAGCACCGAGGCGTCGATACTAACAGACCCCCCGGTTTTCATCAGGGACCGACGCAAGGCTGTTTGGACTTCTCTGCGGGGAATCTGCAAATTGGGTGCCTTAAAAGAAGTAGCCTTGAATCGTGCAGATGTTACCACAGATGCAGCTCATGATCAGGATATAATAGCGTGGTCAGGATCACAGGCACAGATGCAGAGGTCAGAGATACAAGCAGAGTCGTAACACAGGAAGTTAGATCAGGTATAGTACAATGCTGGAGCTAGGTAGAAATGACCTGATACTCTGGCACCTGTTGGTGCTCAGAGAGAGGCATATATGGGCTGTCCTATAGTTAGGCGTCATGAATTGGGAACTGCGGGCCCAAGAGAAAAGTCTGGGCTTAGAAGGCACCATGGCTTTACCAGGAGGAGGATTTGGCAGCATCACTGATGTAGCTGCCAGGACAATCCTTTTGGGGTCAACTATAAACTCTGGCTCATAATGTACATCCATTGACGTTCTTGGAACCTGCGCAATAAGTGATGGGTAGATTGAACTGTGAGAATAACCACGACCATCTGGCTTGACGAGGGTTCAGATGTCGATTAGAGTGTAGGTACAGGAGATGCTTATGATCGGTATAATTCGTAACAGGATGTGAGGCTCCTTCCAGTAGGTGCCTCCATTCCTCTAAAACAAGCTTGATGGCTAGGAGTTCTTTGTTCCCGATCCCATAATTCTTCTCCGTGGGAGAGAAACTTCTGGAAAAGAACCCACAGGAGTGCATTCTTTCCGAGACCTGCCGTTGGGACAGAACACCTCCCACAGCGAAGGAGGAGGCATCCACTTCCAGGAAGAAGGGAAGAGACGAATCAGGCTGGTTGAGGATTGGAGCAGAGAGGAACTCTGCTGTCAACTGATTTAATCCTTGATTGGCCTCTGGAGTCCACAGTTTGGGATCGGCCGACTTACGGGTGAGGGCTGCAATCGGGGCTATCAAGGAGGAGAATCCCTGAATAAATCGCCGGTAATAGTTGGCCAACCTCTGAACGGCCTTTAGCCTACTGGGTTGCGGCCAGTCTTGAATAGCCTCTACCTTGACTGGATCCATCTTGAGTCTGGTGCCCGACTAAATGTATCCCAGAAATGGAACAGAGGATTGCTCGAAGAGACACTTCTCCAGTTTACAATAAAGCGGATTGTCTCTCAGTTGGGTTAGGACATGGCAAACGTGGTTGCGGTGATCCGAAAGTGAACGGGAAAAGATCAAGATGTCGTCCAGATAAAGGACAATGAAGTGGTACAGCATGTCACAGAAAATCTTATTTATTAAACTCTGGAACACTGCGGGTGCATTACTCAGGCCGAAGGGCATGACTAAGTACTCGTAATGGCCATTCCTGGTGTTAAAGGCCATCTTCCATTCATCGCCAGGCTTGATGCGGATGAGATTGTAAGCGCCTCGCAGATCGAGCTTAGTGAACACTGTTGAACCACGTATCCGGTCAAATGCAGATACTTATCCTATAACATGTCATAATGACATGTCATAAGTTTTTATTGGTGGGGGTCCGAGCATGGAGACCCCTACCAATCTTTAAAACGAAGCGGCAGAAGTGCTCGTGTGATCGCTCAGCTGCTTCGTTTCTGTTTGGCTTTTTCCGGAAAGCTGATGTATCGGAGTACGAGCTCATAGACTTTCTATTGAGCCCGTACTCAGATACATTGTTTTCCGGAAAAAGAGGAACAGAAATGCAGCGGCTGAGCGCTCACACGAGCGCTTCTGCCACTTCATTTTAGCGATTGGTGGGGGTCTAAGTGCTCGGACCCCCCAATCAAAACTTATGACATGTCAGAAGTTTGTTGAACATTTAGTTACCCTTTAAAGTAGGCTTTGGATCATGGCAATACAAGTAAACCCACCAAGGACTGGCCAAAAAAAAAAGAAATGGAGGATTCTTGAATGGCCAAGTGAATGCCTAGTTCTAAATGTTAGCAAGATGCTGGGGGGGGGGGGGGGGTGAAAACTAGTTTTGCATGCTCCCCATGAAAGAGTAGGAAACAAAATCTCCCATATAAGAGACTACTAAACCGTAAAGCCTCATTTACATTTGCATATTTTGGTCAGTATTTTGCATCAGTATTTGTAAGGCATAACTAGTACTAGGTCCAAAGCATGGAAGACATGCAAATCTTTCCATTATACTTTTCTCTGCTTAAGTTCCGTCCCCAGTTTTGGCTTACAAATACTGATGCCAAATGGTAGCCAAAATACAGTGTGAATGAGGCCTTATAAAGGGGCAGAACCAGGTAATTGAGCCATAGAAGGAAGTGGCATATCTGTGAGGTATTTTTTTAAATCTTTTTATACTGTATGAATGAACATTAAATATTGATGCACATGTCAAAATATGTAAAGAAAAAAAGATTACATGGGGTGTCCTTACGTGACTGAAGTCGGAGACACTGCAGGCTCCGTACACGTGTACTTGTGAAGGGTATGATGATTGTGAGTAAGCCCAAAACGACATTAGCGTTTTACCTTACACTTGAAAAAACTTTGTAGTTGTGTTACCATCCACAGAGCAGGTTTTTACATGAACTACCGTTCCTATTCTGACACAGCCGCAATGATCTCCCATCTGACACTAAACCTTATGTGTAACGTGTTGTTAGAATTTTATTTTTTTTAATAAAGTGCTTGTTTTATTCTCCGTGTTTGTTGAATTAGGTTTCATCAATGTACCTAGAAAGGGTTGTCTGTCTGTCTCTGTTTACAAAGCAATGATGTCACATCACATGGTGAAGATTGGCTGCCTTGGAGACAAGACATGGTGCCATCACGCCTCATAATCATAGGGAAGCAGGAAGCTGCAATGTGCGAATAGAGCAGAATAAAGGAGTATTTCCAACGCAGGATGTGCCATAAATTGCTGGTAGATGGAGGTGGTACCCGCACCTATGTGGAAAATAGGGGTCCCCTGACCTGCCTGATGAGTCGACTGCTGCATCATGGCGGAGAATTATTGGAGAAGTGGCTGTGCATGGGCATATACTAGATCCTCAGATACTCAAATCTGGATGTTTCCATCTGAGGAAGTCTGCAACCATGTTTTCTGATCCTTTTAGATGGACAAATGAGAAGAACTGATTTTACCTTGGCCCAGATGACATACAGTTAGGTCCAGAATTATTTGGCCAGTGACACAATCCTCATAATTTGGGCTCTACATGCCACCACATTGGATTTGAAATGAAACAACTGAGATGCAATTGAACTGTAGACTTTCATGTTTAATTCAAGGGGTTGAACAAAAATATCCTGTGAAACGTTTAGGAATTGCAACCATTTTTATTACACAGTGAAGAGTACATCAGGGTATATGTAATATGTAGGAGTATATCAGGATATATGTAATCTGTGAGGAGTACATCAGGATATATGTAATCTGTGAGGAGTATATCAGGGTATATGTAAGATGAGGAGTACATCAGGGTATATGTAATCTGTGAGGAGTACATCAGGGTATATGTAATATGTGAGGAGTACATCAGGATATATGTAATCTGTGAAGAGTACATCAGGGTATATGTAATCTGTGAGGAGTACATCAGGGTATATGTAATCTGTGAGGAGTACATCAGGGTATATGTAATATGTGAAGAGTACATCAGGGTATATGTAAAATGTGAGGAGTACATCAGGATATATGTAATCTGTGAGGAGTATATCAGGGTATATGTAATCTGAGGAGTACATCAGGGTATATGTAATCTGTGAGGAGTACATCAGGGTATATGTAATATGTGAGGAGTACATCAGGATATATGTAATCTGAGGAGTACATCAGGGTATATGTAATATGTGAGGAGTATATCAGGGTATATGTAATATGTGAGGAGTACATCAGGATATATGTAATCTGTGAAGAGTACATCAGGGTATATGTAATATGTGAGGAGTACATAAGGGTATATGTAATATGTGAGGAGTACATCAGGGTATATGTAAAATGTGAGGAGTACATCAGGATATATGTAATCTGTGAGGAGTATATCAGGGTATATGTAATCTGAGGAGTACATCAGGGTATATGTAATCTGTGAGGAGTACATCAGGGTATATGTAATATGTGAGGAGTACATCAGGATATATGTAATCTGTGAAGAGTACATCAGGATATATGTAATCTGTGAAGAGTACATCAGGGTATATGTAATATGTGAGGAGTACATCAGGATATATGTAATCTGTGAGGAGTACATCAGGGTATATGTAAAATGTGAGGAGTACATCAGGGTATATGTAAAATGTGCGGAGTACATCAGGGTATATGTAATATGTGAGGAGTACATCAGGGTATATGTAATCTGTGAGGAGTACATCAGGGTATATGTAATCTGTGAGGAGTACATCAGGATATATGTAATCTGTGAGGAGTACATCAGGGTATATGTAATATGTGAGGAGTACATCAGGGTATATGTAATATGTGAGGAGTACATCAGGGTATATGTAATCTGTGAGGAGTACATCAGGATATATGTAATCTGTGAGGAGTACATCAGGATATATGTAATCTGTGAGGAGTACATCAGGGTATATGTAATATGTGAGGAGTACATCAGGGTATATGTAATATGTGAGGAGTACATCAGGGTATATGTAATCTGTGAGGAGTACATCAGGATATATGTAATCTCTGAGGCGTACATCAGGGTATATGTAATATGTGAGTAGTACATCAGGGTATGTGTAATATGTGAGGAGTACATCAGGGTATATGTAATCTGAGGAGTACATCAGGGTATATGTAATATGTGAGGAGTACATCAGGGTATATGTAAAATGTGCAGAGTACATCAGGGTATATGTAATATGTGAGGAGAACATCAGGGTATATGTAATCTGTGAGGAGTACATCAGGATATATGTAATATGTGAGGAGTACATCAGGGTATATGTAATATGTGAGGAGTACATCAGGGTATATGTAAAATGTGCAGAGTACATCAGGGTATATGTAATCTGTGAGGAGTACATCAGGGTATATGTATTCTGTGAGGAGTACATCAGGGTATATGTAATATGTGAGGAGTACATCAGGGTATATGTAATATGTGAGGAGTACATCAGGGTATATGTAATCTGTGAGGAGTACATCAGAATATATGTAATCTGTGAGGAGTACATCAGGGTATATGTAATATGTGAGGAGTACATCAGGGTATATGTAATCTGAGGAGTACATCAGGGTATATGTAATCTGAGGAGTACATCAGGATATATGTAATCTGTGAGGAGTACATCAGGGTATAGGTAATCTGTGAGGAGTACATCAGGGTATAGGTAATCTGTGAGGAGTACATCAGGATATATGTAATATGTGAGGAGTACATCAGGGTATATGTAATGTGTGAGGAAACATCAGGATATATGTAATCTGTGAGGAGTACATCAGGATATATATATAATCTGTGAGGATTACATCAGGGTATATGTAAGCTGTGCGGAGAACATTAGGGTATATGTAATCTGTGCGGAGTATATTAGGGTACATGTAATCTGTGCGGAGTACATCAGGGTAGTATAATAAGAGGGTATAATAATGGGGTAAATAATACATATCCATACATGTGTGTTATGCTGTAAAACAATCCTTTCTGAAAAGGCCAGTTTTACACTAATAAATAATGTCCTTTCTGATCACCCTTTTGGTCGACACTTTGCACCTCTGTAGTTTGGGGAATTTTGCTGGGAAAGTGTTGTCCTGGTATAATACGGGCGACCTCACTTCCAGCAGATATGTTTGGGCCCTTCTCTTCCTGGTTCCCAAATATTAGAAGGAAAGTTCCCCTCGGGCCTGCTCATCTGCTTATTTTTATCATCCTCGACTAAGGCCCTTATGCACACGCCCGTAGCCATTTGCACGGCCATGATTTTCGGGTCGTTGGGCCGCATATTGTCACCCGCGAGCCGCCCGGAAATCGTGGCCATGTACATGGTCGCGTCCATTATTTTCTATGAACCTCGACCGCAGAACACGGCTGTAATAAGACATGGAGCCTGGACCGCAGAAAGAACGGACATATCTTATTACAGCCGTGTTCTGCGGTCCAGTCTCCTGGGCCATGCACGGACCGTGGAAAACACGGTCATGTGCACGGGCCCATAGAAATTAATGGTGCCGCAAGACTCCCGTGGATTTTAGGGGGCATTGCGGCCGCATAAGCACGTTCCACTTAGGCCCCATGCCATATATGGCATCGCCATACCTGGGGTAACCAGCTTAGCAGTTTATGAGATGTGTGTCTTCTGTGGCACAAACTGGGCACAACATATTGTTCACTAAAATGGCATATCAGCGGAAAATTGCAATTTTCACTTTTCACCATCCGCTGCGCATTAATTACTAATGGAAAAACACCTGTGGGGGCAAAATGCTCACTACACCCCTTAAAATGCCTTAAAGGGTGCAGTTTCCAAAATATGGGTAACTACTTGGGCGTTTGTTTTACTATTTGACCTCAGAGCCCTGCAATTGTGGGCCAATGCTGTGAAAATCACCACAATGGACCTCAAATGCGCATGTTGCTCTTCACTTCTGAGCTCTGTCATATGTCCAGGCAAATGTTTAATGCCTTGAGGGGTGTAGTTTCCAAAATGGGGTCACTTCTTGGGGGCTTCCACTGTACTCTGGTACCTTAGGGTTTTGCAAATGCAGCATGGCACCCAAAAACCAATCCAGCAAAAATCTGCATGCCAAATAGCGCTCCTGCCTTTCTGAGCCCCGCCCTGTGTCCAAACAGCAGTTTATGACCACATATGGGGTATTTCCGTACTCTGGAGAAATTGCTTTGATATGTGCCCTGTATGTCTCACACCTGCAGCAGCGATCAGCATTAGGAAGAGCCAGGAGTTCCTGCGGCACCGTTCTGTGGTCTGTGATGGCCCGGGAGTGGACCGCTCCAGTCACCTGACCTCACAGTGACACGAGGTCAGATGACTCAGGTCCAGTGTTCCCTATAAGGTGCGCGGCTGCCCACATTCCGCGATCTGCACGCTCACTAAACTTTAAAGCCCGCCTCACGGGTGGTGGGCTGATGCAGTGACATTGCGAGCACTGGAGGGGGCACCGGTGCTAGTGACAGACACATTCACTTGTATGTGCGTCCTCAGGACGCACATACAAATGTATACTATAGGCAGCAGGCAGGGCCGGCCTTAGGGATGTGCGAGCGCACAGGGCGCTGCACCCTCCCAGCATGTAGGGGGTGCCACTGGGCTCTGCCTCTACTCTGTGCTCTGCTCTTAGTTACATACACGTAAATAAGAGCCAAGAAGCAGAGGAAGCTCCGCCCAGAGCCCATCCTGTCCGAAGCCTGTGATCCTGTCCGAAGCCTGTGATCCTGTCAGCAAGGAGAGATGGTGAGTATCTATGTGTGTATATACAATGTGTGTCTCTGTGTGTATATAGTATGTGTCTCAGAGACTACCATATTAATACAATACAATTAATAAAGTCTATTCGCATATGAGGTTACTGTGGTTGCACCATTGAAGTTTTTGCTAGGGTGGAGATACTCGCAGGCTTTACATCCTCCACATTTAAAAGAATGTTAGTTTTACCCAGCCATGTGTTTGATGCGGCAGGTGTTGAAAGATGACTTTTAACTAGCCTGTCCCTTAAAATCCATCCCCCGACGATATGTGACAGAAGGATATTTCATAACTTTTTCACTGACATCTGGGTCTAAGCCGAGGATGCCCCAATAGTTTCTCAAAATTTCAAGCGCGTTATAAGATTGTAATTCTATAAACTCCTAATGCATGATAGCAATGGGCTAGGTAATGTCACTATCGGACACCCTCCCACATTTAATGCAAAGGCAACTCCATAATAGATATTTATATATAGAAAAATCAGAGTACGAAGCCAGGTATATATAAAATATAACAAATTGTATTATTTACACATATAAAACAAACATTTAAAAAGGTACATAATGAAATGGAGAGACTCTATAATATTGTATAATACAAGTAAACAGGCTATCCACGTGTATATAGCAATAAATATTGCACTGTATTCCTTACACTGAGGAGATATGAGATGGGAGGTGTGTTGTCCTATAAACAGCTAATCCCTCATGTGAACACCCATAAAGTAATATACATAATAGTCCTAGGGGCAGTTTTTCAGAAGGGAGAGCTTGAATATCATAAATAGGTATGGAGAACCTTACCCATGTCAGTATTCCTGGAAGGCTGGATAGCAAGTATTAAACCCAACACGCGTTTCGCGATGTCTGCTTCCTCAGGGGATGTATAGTGTCTTGTTGCAGTCTTGGTTTTAAATAGTGCAATGCCCAGGTGTTTTCTGTTTATTCAGCGTCCATAGAATAGCGGCGCATGTCCACCGACGCAACCGGAAGTGAGGCATGCCCCACTTCCGGCCTCCAGCTCCGTAGCGCACATCCGGGTTCCTGACGTGTACCAGGAATACCAGACATGCACATTGCGCTATGGGAGGTGGAAACGGAGCAAGCAACACACCCGGTCACGTGCACTTGGAGTGCGCACCTCATAGGACAACTGGGACAAGGAGAATCGCAAGTAACATGTTGCTAAACTAATGACGTAGCAAACCCCACCCATTCAATATATCCCCAAGGACCAAATGATAGCCAATGAGTATTGCGTGTATTGCCAAGGATTGTGATAGATGCGTGAATGTTGACATTCAGAAGAGGGGGAGAGAAATAATCTCCCAGAGAATGCTTATATACAACTCGATGACTAGTGGGAAAATATAGTGAACATAATACAACATTAATTATATTAGACCTCGTGAGACAAGTTTGGTTACACTAATTAGTGAGGTCACTGTGTAAAATTTAGGGGAATATAGATGTGGATGTGATTACACATCACACATATATCCCACGGCAAAGAAATATGCAAAAGAGACCACAGTTAGGGTCATTTCATAAAAAACAACAACATGTGACATAAAACACTTCTCAAAAGGAAACTAAAAAAAAGAGGAAGACATAGCAGGGTATCAATATTGAGCTACGTCACTGTACACGAAATTTATTGGCATTTTCTCAGTCCGTATTATAGGGGGTCATCTGGGTCCAAAGCTCATATTTCCTATATACAGGCACTCAGACTGAAGAGAGATGGTACATCAGATACCTAATAAAAAAATATTGTTTAGTACAAGACACAAAAACAATTGTAGGGTTAAAAAACGTGCTGATGGTAGGGTGGTTACACTTATTTAAAGAGAAGGGGGCAGAGCTTGACAGCGAGCAGAGAAGGTGGCTTGATCCGGAGCTACTGCTGCAACCCGACTTACCCGAACTCATAGCGAGATAGGACACGGCAGTATGGTGAGGACCATCAAAGATAAGGGCAAAGACCCCTCAATCACCCCCAAACCGGGGAAAAACCAAGCCAATTTGGACAAGTTTTTGAAGAAAACTCTAGAGCGCTCTCCGACGCGTACATCCAAGATGGCGCCGGAAGCACAGGAGATCAATCGGAGGCTGGGGGTGAGTCTACTTATGTCCCTGTGTCAAGAGGATTCATTAAAAGAGTTATTTTTAAAGCCCTGGGCCCCTTAGCCTTAGATTTGGCAGATATAAAAGCAGTCTTGCGACATATAGGGGACAGGGTGCACATGCTTGAGTCCACACATACGGAGGAGGTCAAATTTGGAGAGGCTGTACAAAAGACTTATACATATACAACATGACCACATTAACATGGCTTTATTGCTTTATTGCAAGCTGAAGATCGGGAAAACAAGTTGCCGCAAGAATATTAGGATTCGCGGCCTTCCGGAATCCATTTCACATGAGGTTTTGCCTAAAGTTGCTCGGGAGATTTTTGTTTCTATATTGGGAGAGGATAGAGCTGCATCAATTCACATTGAACATATACATCGGGCCTTGAGAGCTAAACCACGTTTGCAAGATCCACCTCGAGATGTAATCTGTGGTCTACTTAGCTATGTGGATACAGCTGCACTTCTGAAGCAAGCAAGGGCTTCAGAAGGAGTTTGTTATGAGGGAACCCCTATTCTTCTTTTCCAAGATTTGCTGTCCTCAACTCTTGCCAAACGTAGCATATTGAAGCCGCTGTTAGATATGTTGCGGGCTAACAACATCCCGTTTCATTGGCTGTATTCTTTTGGAGTGGCAAACATTAAGCAGGATAAGCAAATTGTGATTAGGAAACCAGAGGATCTTCGTGCTGCTTGGCATTTACTTGGATTACAACCTATAGACATTCCATCATGGCTTCCTTTAGCTCAACCTCTGAGGATACCTGCTCTACGTGAGACTGATCCCTGGACAAGGGTGTCTGGACATCGCTCGCCGTGAGGAAAGAAAAGCACTCCCATGACCCAAAGAGTGGATTCGACCTGAGGACTCTTGGTCGCTCCGTAGTAAATATATATCTACATAACTCCTTGCACTAATTGATGACTTCCCGTTCAGTTTCCTTACTCCTGTATGGGCTTTGGGGAGATTTATAGTCATAACTGCATTGTTATAAGTTGACTACGGATTGTTTTATGGTCCTCACATTTGATTGTATAATGTATTATAAGTGTACTTGAAGTGTCTTATTGGTATTACACTTGAAATATAAAAAGCTGCTTGGGTGGGGTTTGGGTTGTTATGCCTTGAGGTTAATCTCATGTATTCTATAGTGACCCCCCAACTTGTATGTGTATTTCTCCTTTCTTTAGGGTGATGCTGCTTGTTCCTCTAGATGCTGGAATTACACCCTTTTCCATAGCTTTTGTTTTATTCCTTTATGGAATACGGTTATTTACTATTCTATTACTTTTTTGTTATTTTTGTAATGTCATGTGGTCTGAAAAGATATTGAGGTGGATTTTTGGGGGCTATGGCGGAACTTAAGATTGTATCGCATAATGTGAGGGGTCTGAATGTGCCACATTGTAACGTTCCCCGCCTTCCCCACGGCCTCTGCTCCGGTTCCGGCGTCCTCGATTACCACATGCTCATCCCGAGCTCCACTTACCCGATCCGGACGCTCTGCTGGCTCTGGACAGCGTCAGGTAAGTGCATCCCTTACCTCCCTCCGCGGCCGTCATCCTCGATGTGCGGCTGCAGTCACTAGAGGGCGCGCGCGCTGACTCGTCCTGTCATAAAGGGTCAGCGCGCGCCTTAATTAATAAGACTTCCTATTTAAGGTTCCTCCTTCCCTGCATCCATGCTTGTTCAACCAAGTTCCCCGTGAGTTTCCCTGTGCCCTGGTTCCCTGTTTCCGTCCCTTCTGCCTTTTGTCTGGATTTCCCGTTACTGACCTCTGCCTGAACTTGACCATCCTTGTCTGCCGCCTGCCTTGACCTATTGCTTCCATACCCGTTACGACGTCTGCTGCCTGCCTTGACCTATTGCTGCCATACCCGTTACGACGTCTGCTGCCTGTCCTAACTTCTGCCTATCCATCCGACCGCCTCTACCCACTGTGTCAAGTGTTGCCTGGGTTCCAAACACCATCTCCCAGGCGACACCGAGGAGCCACGAACAACCCGGTGAGAACCGCTATTGGTTGAACAAGCCATGGATCCCCTTGACACAGCCCTGATTGACACGGCTGATATGGCTCAGGAGCTTTCCAGACAACGAGTCCGCCAAGATCAGCTGTTTCAGCTACTGCAGAATGTGTCCACTCGTTTGAACGAACTAGCGCCTCCGATACCACCACCGCAAGCTACTGTCTACAGTCCGGGACTACATTTACCTACGCCTGCCCACTATGAGGGAGACCCCAAGACCTGCAGGGGATTTTTTAAACAGTGCACCATCCACTTTGAAGTCATGGCGCATCATTTTTCCTCAGACCAGGCTAAGGTGGCCTACATCCTGTCCCTGCTGTCTGGTGAAGCGCTGGCTTGGGCATTTCCCTTGTGGGAGAGAAACGACCCCATCATGTACAACATTCAGAACTTTCTCTCCACGTTTAAAAGGGTGTTTGAAGAACCAGGTCGAGCCTCTTCTGCAGCTTCCTCTCTACTCAAGCTCCGGCAAGGAACCTCCACTGTAGACCAATACACCATTCAGTTTCGCACCCTGGCTACTGAACTCCAGTGGAATAATGAGGCTTTGGTATCTACCTTCTGGGAGGGTCTGGCGGGCCGAATCGAGGATGAACTTGCTGGCCGAGACCTTCCACTGTCCTTGGATGACTTGATTACTCTTGCCAATCGTATAGATATACGTTTCCGTGAGAGACAACAAGAATCTGCTCGAAGCAATCGGACATCACGGTTGGCACCAACCTTCCAAAGACCTTTTCTGGCCTCATCTTCATATCGGTCGGACAAACCCATGCAGGTGGAGAGAACAAGACTCAAGCATGAGGAGCGTCAGAAAAGACGCAAGTTGAATTTATGTTTGTATTGTGGTGGTAAAACGCACTTCCTTAGAGACTGTCCAGTGAGGCCGGAAAACTCCAATGCCTAGGGCAAGTAGGAGAGGCTACACTAGGTGGAAAACCTTCCTCTCAGAAGATGACCATACCAGCGAAGCGGTCCTTTGCAGAAACCACTTTCTGCATTCAAGCCTTCCTAGATTCCGGATCCGCTGGGAATTTTCTGTGCCAGTCCTTGGTAAATCGCTACCAAATCCCAGTGCAAAAACTAACAAAACCGTTGTCCATTGCTTCTGTAGATGGGAGGCTTCTACAGGAAACTATCTCGTCACCGAACCCATTCTCCTGTTAACTGGGGCACTGCACCAGGAACGTATCTCCTTCTATGTTTTAAAGAACTCTAAACTCTTTGCTACTAGGTCTACCGTGGTTGCAGAAGCACTCTCCTGTTATTGACTGGACTGGAGGTCAAATTACCAGCTGGAGTGACTTCTATCACCAACATTGTCTACAATCTATTCGCCCACCCATGCCTCAGTCTACAGAACCTAACTCAGCAGGACTTCCTACTCCATACAAAAGCTTCTCGGATGTTTTCTGTAAACAACAAGCTAAATCGCTGCCTCCTCACAGGCCATATACCTGGTCCCCAACTCGACGCCTCCCAGAGGCAGAGTCTACCCTCTGTCTTTGCCCGAGACGGAGACCATGTCTCTGTATATCCAAGAAAATCTGGAGAGAGGATTCATCCGTAAGTCCTCCTCTCCTGCTGGCGCAGGGTTTTTCTTTGAGGGAAAAAAAGACGGCTCCTTGCGTCCTTGTATTGATTACCGAGGATTGAATAATATCACGTTGAAGAACAAGTACCCGTTACCATTGATCTCGGCACTCTTTGACCGCCTACAGAGGGCGAAAATCTTCACCAAACTAGACCTTTGTGGAGCTTATAACCTCATCCGCATCCGCGAGGGTGACGAATGGAAAACCGCCTTCAACACTTGTGATGGGCATTTTGAATACCTTGTCATGCCCTTTGGACTTTGTAATGCTCCTGTAGTTTTCCAGGCTTTTGTTAATGACATATTTCGAGATCTGTTGTACAGCTGTGTGGTGGTATACCTAGATGACATTTTAATCTTTTCTCCCAATATTCAAACTTATCGTGTGCATGTGCGCCAAGTGTTACAGCGGCTGCGTGAGAACACTCTGTTTGCCAAGCTAGAGAAATGCCTCTTCGAGAGAACCAGCCTGCCTTTCTTGGGGTATGTCATTTCCGACCAGGGACTTCAAATGGATCCAGCCAAGCTATCTTCTATTCTCAACTGGCCTCGTCCACAAGGACTCAAAGCGGTCCAACGCCTGCTGGGATTTGCAAATTATTACCCCACCAGATTATTCCTCATTTCTCCTCTATGATAGCTCCTATTTCTGCTCTGACCAAAAAAGGGGTTAATGCTAAAGACTGGACCACGGAGGCTGAAACTGCATTCCAAGCTCTTAAAGTTGCCTTCTCTTCTGCTTCAGTCCTACATAGACCGGATTCCACCAAACCCTTTGTTCTAAAGGTCGATGCTTCATCTGTGGGAGTCGGAGCTATCCTTTCACAAAAGACTTGTGGAGGGAGACTGGTGGCCTGCGTTTTTCTCCAAATCGTTCACATCCGCTGAAAAAAATTATGGAATTGGAGATAAAGAACTTTTAGCTATTAAATTGGCCCTGGAGGAATGGAGACATTTGCTTGAGGGTGCACGGCATCCCATCATCATTTACACAGATCATAAGAACCTCCTATACTTACAGACTGCTCAACGCCTAAACTCTCGTCAAGCTCGGTTGGCATTATTCTTCTCCAGATTCGATTTTCAGCTTCACTACAGACCCGCTGGAAAGAATACCAAGGCTGACGCTTTATCTCGATGTTTTGACCCCACAGACCAATAGCCCAGCCCACAGTTTATTATAGATCCTAAACGTATTGTGAATGCTGCTCCAGCTGAAGTGGTACACATTCCTCGATTAAAGACCTACGTACCCCCTAAACAAAGGGATTGTGTTCTTCATTGGGGTCATGCCTCAATTTGATTGGCCGTCAGTACTGGTGGCCTTCCATGTCCCAAGACACTAAAGACTTTGTTTCAGCCTGCTCCACCTGCTCTCAAAATAAAGTCTCCCATTCAAGACCTGCTGGCCTTTTGCACCCTCTGCCCGTGCCTGACTCTCCCTGGTCGCACATTGCCATGGACTTCATCACTGATCTGCCTAGTTCTGCTGGGTGTACAGTGATCTGGTTTGTAGTGGATCGCTTTTCTAAGATGGCGCACTTCGTACCTCTCTCAGGCCTTCCGTCATCTTCCCGACTGGCAACGCTGTTTATCAAGCACATCTTTCGCCTGCATGGTCTTCCTAAGCATATTGTTTCTGCCAGAGGAGTTCAGTTCACATCAAAGTTCTGGATAGCCTTGTGAAAACTGCTGGAGGTCAAACTAGACTTCTCTTCCGCGTACCATCCTCAATCCAATGGTCAAGTAGAGCGGATAAACCAAATACTTGAACGTTTCCTCAGGAATTTCGTGTTTCCGCAACAAGACGACTGGGCAAGTCTGCTTCCATGGGCCGAATTTGCCTACAACAACCATACGGGGGAATCTATCCGCTCTTCTCCCTTCTTCTTGGTGTTTGGCCAGCATCCAGGAATTCCCCTACCAGTCTCTGCACC
This sequence comes from Rhinoderma darwinii, assembly GCF_050947455.1. Classification (NCBI taxonomy): domain Eukaryota; kingdom Metazoa; phylum Chordata; class Amphibia; order Anura; family Rhinodermatidae; genus Rhinoderma; species Rhinoderma darwinii. The sequence continues at coordinate 55,970 of NW_027464505.1, forward strand.
TTCTGAGGTTCCAGCTGCTAACACGGTCCACCGCGACTTTGTATGGATATGGCAAAAGGCCAAGGACTCCATCCAGAAAGCCGTAGCCAGGTTTTAGAGAGACACGGATAAAAGAGGCAGGTTTCCCGCCGCAGCTCCTTCCTAGGGATAAAGTCTGGCTGTCCACCCGGTACATACGTCTGAAGACCCCTTGTTACAATCTAGCTCCTCGGTTTCTGGGCCCCTATGAAATAACAAAACAAATCAATCCAGTAACTTTCAGACTTCGCCTTCCTCAGTCTCTGAAAATCTCTAATTCCTTCCATATTTCTCTGCTGAAACCCACTATACTCAACCGTTTTTCAAAGAAAATTCCTGTCCATCCTCCGCTGGCAGGATAATGCCAAATTTGAAATTCAAGAGATCCTGGATGTCAAAAGTTCACGGGGGAGATTATGGTACCTAGTGGACTGGAAAGATTATGGTCCTGAGGAGAGGTCATGGGAGCCCGTGGAGAATATCAACGCCCAAGCTCTTATCAAGGTCTTTGAGCGAAGGTTTCCAAGCAAGCCTAAAAAGAGGGGGCGTAAATGGGGGGTACTGTAATGGCTGCCGCACCGTTCCCCACCTTCCCCACGGCCTCTGCTCCGGCGTCCTCCATTACCACATGCTCATCCCGAGCTCCACTTACCCGATCCAAACGCTCTGCTGGCTCTGGATGGCGTCAGGTAAGTGCAGCCCTTACCTCCCTCCGCGGCCGTCATCCTCAATGAGCGGCTGCAGTCACTAGAGGGCGCGCGCGCTGACTTGTCCTGTCTTAAAGGGCCAGCGCGCGCCTTAATTCCTAAGACTTCCTATTTAAGGTTCCTCCTTCCCTGAATCCATGCTTGTTGAACGAAGTTCCCCATGATTTTCCCTGTGCCCTGGTTCCCTGTTTCCGTCCCTTCTGCCTTTTTGTCTGGATTTCCCGTTACTGACCTCTGCCTGAACTTCACCATCCTTGTCTGCCGCCTGCCTTGACCTATTGCTATCCATACCGGTTACGACGCCTGCCTTGACCTATTGCTGCCATACCCGTTATGACGTCTGCTGCCTGTCCTGACTTCTGCCTATCCATCCGACCACCTCTACCCGCTGTGCCAAGCGTTGCCTGGGTTCCAAGCACCATCTCCCAGACGACACAGAGGATCCACGAACAAACAGGTGAGAACCGTTATACACAGAAGCATAGTCAAGTTATTAGAATGTTGAAAAAGCAGACTGCAAACGTGGTCCCCTTACAAGAAACCCATTTCAATCGTACAAAACTCCCTACTCTTCCTACCAGAGATTTTAATTTATGGTTCCATTGCCCTTATCAGTCTGCAGCTCGAGGTGTTAGCATAGCTATACATAAATGCATTCCATTTTCGTTGTTAACGCAATTGGAAGACTCGGATGTTAGATACTTATTTATAAAAGGGAAAATATGTAATGATGTATACCTTCGTATAATTTTTATTTCATAGCTATCTAAAAACAGGGGTAAAATCACCACTGTGAAAAGCCCAACCGTGTATTTAAAAACGTATTAAACAGAATACTCCCAGTCCTAGTTCGTTTGCGAACCCTTAATGACTGGGTATGTAAACAGAGATATCAAAATATGGAATCAGCGTATAACATTGGTAAAGCAGTGGTTTGGACCCTCGTTCACACAGGAGCCTGCGTTAACCGCACCAGATTCTTCCAATGTACAGATGCACAACAATGCCACTGCCCCCTACGCAAAATTCCCTCACTTCACCCGACCCTACGCGTTTCTATACTTATCATCAGGGGTCTGTCAGTCTGGCCAGGATGCCAGCGATATATCTTCAGCAGCAGATATTCTACTGCACAACACGGAAGCATGCACGCATAGATGTCAGCGGCATGCTTCACTCTGGGACTCTGAGTCACTATGAACTGAATACTCCGCCCCCTGGCTCCGGCAGCATACATCAAACAGCCAATCACACTGGCCCAGCACATCCATGATGCTCAACCATGTGACTCCCGGCTGTCAGCTGACATACCCGGAAGTAACAATGTAAACAACACAGAGCATGCAGACTCAATGGGAGGCTGTAGAAGTATCTATTTACTACACAAAGCCTCATGCTATTCAAGGATGGAGTATAACACTATAAGGTTGGATATATGTTGCGGATCAGCTCAGGGCCGCAATTGGACTACCACGATAGGAGCACCTACCCTGAAAATACATAATATATGGATAGAAGAACGACGTAATTGTAAACCTCACTTAAACCATTTGACACACTCCTGGACTCAATTGCCATACCTGCTACTTATTGATTGATATATTTCAAGTGACTACACTGGGACTAGGAATGCATTACCATACCCCCACCCAGAGGACCAAAAAAGCCCTATGACTTGATATGGATTGTGTATTAAATAAAACAGGTATAATTTGTTTGCTCGTTTAAACCTTCAGGATGTACGCAAGCCAGTCTGTAGATCCATTGGGCCTCTTTACGCAGAATTAGGTTATCCCAATCCCCCCCCCCCCCCGTTTAGGAGGACGTACCAATTCAATTGCCTGAAATTTTAAACATTCTTCCCTGCCTTGATGTTTTGCATGCACATGTTTTGATATGGAAGTATCTCTTTCATTTGTAACATCTCCAACATGTTCCCTAATCCGGCGCCGAAACTGCCGTATCGTCTTGCCCACGTAATTCAGTGGGCACGGACATGTGATTAAATAGACAACTCCAGCCGTTTTGCAGTTCACAAAATCTCGGATATCATACTCAACCTTGGTGGTAACACTTTTGAATTTTTTTCCACTTTGAATGAAATCACAGGCTCTACAACTACCACATCTGTGTGTACCCGGTATCTGCCTGTCTAACCAAGTACCCTTTTGGATTATTGGATCAAAACAACTCTGCATCACCCTATCCCTGATGTTTTTACCTCTACGGAACGTGACTGAAGGCCATTGTGTTATCTGATCCGCCAAGTCCGCAATTATACATTTTACTCATTTATCACTTCAGTGAATTTTCAAATGTTCATATTTGTGGGAGCACAATATATATCGTTAAAATACAGTGATGTATACCTTCGCTAATCTATATTCTCCTAATGTTGGCTTATTCGGACTCTGAACATGTTACGTGATTTTTCTGAAGGGATTTTGGTGGTGGGGGAGACCTGAATTTACCCCTTAATCTGATTTTAGACACCACGGGATCACAGCATGCCTTGTATAAGACGCTAGCACACTTGAACAAGGCTTTGAATTCCCTGCACTTGACAGATGTCTGGAGACTGCTGCATCCGTTAGATAAGGATTATTCTTATTTCTCACCCACCCACAATACATATCACAGATTAGATTATATTTTTCTTTCGCAGCAGTATACTTCACTAGTCCGTTCTGCGGATATAGGCCATATTTTATTATGAGACCTTGCCCCGATTTTAGTGTCTATAAGTTTAGTAGGTATTCCTAAGGGAGATTGGTGTTGGAGACTTAATGACACTCTTATAGCGGATAAGACTAATGCCCAGATTATTGAAAACCATTTATCTCAATATTTCACTCATAATGTTTCAGATTCTATTTCGAATCCGATTGTGTGGGAGGCTCATAAATCGGTGATCAGAGGTGAGCTTATTTCCCTGGGAACGCATGTAAAGAAAAAGACCAATGCTGTACTAAATTCTTTATTTTCTCAGATTGCCCTTTTGGAGGGAGTACACAAGAAGACAGTAGCCATCTCTTCATTAGCGGAATTGACTAGTCTTAGAGATAAGGTGAAAGACATTCTTAATGTTAAATCCGCCCACCTCATCCAAATTTCAAAATATAAGCAATATGCTCATGGTGACAAGGGGAATAAAATGATGACGGCCTTAATTCGCAAACAACAAGCGAAGACTTTTATCCCAAAGATTAAAAAGAGACAGGGGGAATGGTTTCAGACACTGCTCATATTGCAGAGGCGCTGGTGCACTCCTGTTCCAGAGAGGTCCCAAGGGCAAGTAAATGGTATGTGGTTACTTTTCCAAGCTCTTCTCTTCCGCAGAACGCAACTACTCGCATCAAATTGGCCCTGGAGGAGTGGAGACATCTACTAGAGTGCACAGCTCATCCAATCTTGATTTTTACGGACCACAAGAATCTGACCTACCTCCAGACGGCCCAACGGTTGAACCCTCGTCAGGCCAGGTGGTCACTGTTCTTTGCAAGGTTCCAGTTTGAGCTTCATTATCGCCCGGCCGACAATAATGTGATGGCCGATGCCTTGTCCAGGTCTTTCGAGACAGAAGACACCATTGAGAGTCCACAGAACATTATCGATCCATCTTGCATTGTCTCGGTCAACCCCCTGCAAATTGGGGACATTCCTCCTGGGAGGACTTTTGTGCACCTGGCTGATCGTGGAAGAATCCTCCGCTGGGGTCACTCTAGACTGGCAGGTCATGCAGGGTTACGCAAGACCCGGGATTTGATTGCTCGTCATTTCTGGTGGTCCACTCTGCCCAAAGATATTGTGGACTTCGTTTCTTCCTGTGCTGTATGTGCAGCCAACAAGGCCACCCACTCCAGAGCTGCTGGCCTGCTCCAGCCATTGCCTGTGCCCAATGCTCCCTGGCAGCATATAGCGATGGACTTTATCACGGACCTGCCTCTCTCTGCTGGTGGTGGACCGATTTTCGAAGATGGCCCACTTTGTTCCTCTTACCGGTCTTCCTTCTGCTCCTCAGTTGGCCAAGTTATTTATCCAACACATCTTCCGCCTGCACGGCTTGCCGCAGCATATTGTGTCTGATCGGGGGGTTCAGTTCACCTCGAGGTTCTGGAGAGCCCTCTGCGGACTTCTTGGCGTGAAGTTGGACTTTTCTTCTGCCTACCATCCTCAGTCTAATTGTCAGGTCGAGAGGATCAACCAGATTTTGGAGAACTACATACACCACTTCATCTCCAAGTAGCATGATGACTCGGTGAAGCTGCTCCCGTGGGCGGAGTTCTCCTACAATAACCACACCAGCGAGTCTACTAGGAATACACCGTTCTGCATTGTCTACGACCAACACCCACGAATTCCTCTCCCGGTGCCTGATACTTCCAAGGTACCTGCAGCTGATTCCACGTTTAGAGACTTTTTGAAGATCTGGCAGCAGACTCGATCCTCCATCCTAATGGCAGTGGAACCGCATGAAACAGAAGGCTGACACAAGGCGAAGAGAGCCTCCTCGGTTTCTTCCTGGCACTAAGGTCTGGCTGTCATCCAGGAATATCCGACTGAGGGTGCCGTCATGTAAATTTTCCCCAGGTTCCTCGGACCATTCGAGGTTCTGCAGCAGATCAATCCTGTCGCCTACAAGCTCCGGCTGCCTCCTACCCTCAGGATTCCCAACGCCTTCCATGTCTCCCTCCTGAAACCTGTGATCCTGAACCGCTATTCCAAGACTCCCCTTTTTATTTGGTGGATTGGAGGGGGTTTAGTCCTGAAGAGAGGTCCTGGGAGCCAGAGGAGAACCTCAATGCCCCTACTCTTCTGAAGTTTCTCTCTCGCTCTGGTCCCAATAAGAGGGGGGATACTGTTATGTCCGTGGCTGCGGGCTGTCAGCTCCAACCTCCCGTTGACAGCCGCAGCCACGAGTCGGCAAGTGCTGGCCCCAGCCTCCTCAGGAGACGCCAGTGCTCGGATCCACTCACATCTGCCGAACCCCGTAGGGTGCGCGCGCACGCTCGTGCCCGCTCTTAAACAGTCCCTGTCCCTGTATCTATACTTGTTTCCAGTTCCTGTACCTAGCAATCCATACATTCCAGGTTTAGCACCGAGCCGTGCCAAAGTCATGCTGCGCTACATCCACGTCTGACCTGCTCCACCTTTCCTGACGTCTGCCTGCTACCTAAGTCCCAGCCAAGCCTGCCCTGCTGCTGTCTGAGCTGCCACAGGTACCTATAGACCTATAGACTCTCACCTGCTCTCTGTTGGCCAGCTGCCTTACTGCCAAGGCGGTACGGCCGAGTGGGTTCACAGACCCTTCGTGACAGTTAGACTTACCTGTCTCCAAGCACTTCGCTGAAATGAACCATACGGAGAAACAGTTAAAATTCAGGATAATTGACCACATCCCACCCCTAGGTTGAGGTGGTGACAAAGTGGCTTTTTAAAAAAAAAAAGGGAACTCGAATGGATATTCAGGCTGAATACTCTTAGACCCTTAGAGATAGCTCCGATTCCTGGCATTAACCCCTTCGATGCAGCAATCCATTGTGATCGTTGCATCCTAGGGATTTGTAACAAATCGGCAGCCTTGCCAAGCGATCGCTAGGCTGGCGACTGCTACTATGGCAACAGGAGCCGTAACAATGGCCTCCTGTCTACCATTACGGAAGCTGATTAGGCCCCGCCCAGAGGCGGAGCCTGATTGGCTTGCTGTCAGTGAACAACTGACAGTTCCAATACATTGCACTACATAGGTAGTGCAATGTATTAGAACATCAAACAAACAGTTGGACCTTCAAGTCCCCTAGTGGGACTAAAGAAAAGTGTAACAAAAAAAAGTTTCAATAAAAGTTGTAAAAAATACAATAAAAGTTTCAAGTAATAAAATAAAACACAATCTCCCCCTTTTTCCCTTATCAAGTCATTTATTATTGAAAAAAATAAATAAACAATACATATTTGGTATCGCTGCGACCGTAATGACCTAAACTATAAATATATTATGTTATTTATCCAGCGCAGTGAATGCCGTAAAAAAAACAACTAAAAAATAATGGCAGAAAAAAATACAAAAAAATTAAAGTTATGTCTCTCACAACATGGCGACAGAAAAAAATACATTCTCTTTCCAAAAGTAATTTTATTGTGCAAAAAGTTATAAAAAAGTTCTATAAATTAGGTATCGCCGGAATCATACTGACCCGCAGAATAAAGGTAACATGTCGTTTATAACGCATGTTGAACACTGTATAAAAAAAACCCTAAAAAACGATGCCAGAATTGCTGTTTTTTTTGTCACGTTGCCTCCCAAAAAAAGGATAACAAGTGACCAATAAGTTTCATGTACCCCAATATGGTACCAATAACAACTACAGCTCGTTCCGCAAAAAAAAAAAAGCCCTCATACCACTACGTCTATGAAAAAATAAAATAATTTAAGGCTCCAATAAGTCAGGAAAGAAAAATATCCAGTTGTGCAGCCCGAGGGGAAAATTTCTTCTGTTTCAAAAGGCGATGTATCAAGGCACTAAAATTAGGGAACCAGGAAGGGGAGGGCCCAAATATATCCGCTGGAAGCGAGGGCGCACGTATTATACCAGGACAACACTTTCCCGGCAAAATTTTTTTTTTTACCTTATTATTATACTACCTGACTATGCCCCTGATATACTCTGCCCAGCTCACATATGCCCCAGATTATAAACGGAAACACCAGTAAAACTCCAAACAAACTATTACCAAGCAAAATCCACGCTCCAAAAGCCAAATGGCGCTCCCACCCATCTGAGCCCTACAGTGTGCCCAAACAGCTGTTTACTTCCACATATATGGCATCGCCGTAACCGGGAGAACCCTTTTAACATTTTTTGGGTGTGTGTCCCCAGTGGCACAAGCTGGGCACGACATATTTGCCATGGAATTGGCATATCTAGGGAAAAAATTTAATTTGCACCTTCCGCAGCGCAATCATTTATGGAAAAGACACGTGGGGTGAAAATGCTCACTACGCCCCTTAATAAATGCCTTGAGGGGTGCAGTTTCCAAAATGGGGTCACTAGTCAGGGGTTTCTTTTATTATTTCACATCAAAGCCTCTGCAATTTTGAACCAATACTTTATATGTTGCCAAATTAGGCCTCAATTTTACATGGTACGCTTTCACTCCTGAGCCCTGTCGAATGTCCAGGCAAAAGATTAGGGCCACATGTAGGGCGTTTCTAAAACCGGGAAACACAGCATAATTATAGAGCTGTCTTGTTATGGTGGCACAAGCTGGGCACCACATATTGGCGTATCTAAGGAAAAATTCCCATTTTCACTATCCCACATCGAGTGCACACGAATTTCTGCAAAACACCTGTGGGGTTAACATGCTTACTACACCCCTAGGTGAATACCTTGAGGGTGTTGTTTCCACAATGGGGTCACTTCTGGGAGGTTTCCACTGTTTTGGTCCCACAGGGACATTGCAAATGTGCCCAAACAGCAGTGCTCGGATCCACTCACATCTGCCGAACCCCGTAGGGTGCGCGCGCACGCTCGTGCCCGCTCTTAAACAGTCCCTGTCCCTGTATCTATACTTGTTTCCAGTTCCTGTACCTAGCAATCCATACATTCCAGGTTTAGCACCGAGCCGTGCCAAAGTCATGCTGCGCTACATCCACGTCTGACCTGCTCCACCTTTCCTGACGTCTGCCTGCTACCTAAGTCCCAGCCAAGCCTGCCCTGCTGCTGTCTGAGCTGCCACAGGTACCTATAGACCTATAGACTCTCACCTGCTCTCTGTTGGCCAGCTGCCTTACTGCCAAGGCGGTACGGCCGAGTGGGTTCACAGACCCTTCGTGACAGTTAGACTTACCTGTCTCCAAGCACTTCGCTGAAATGAACCATACGGAGAAACAGTTAAAATTCAGGATAATTGACCACATCCCACCCCTAGGTTGAGGTGGTGACAAAGTGGCTTTTTAAAAAAAAAAAGGGAACTCGAATGGATATTCAGGCTGAATACTCTTAGACCCTTAGAGATAGCTCCGATTCCTGGCATTAACCCCTTCGATGCAGCAATCCATTGTGATCGTTGCATCCTAGGGATTTGTAACAAATCGGCAGCCTTGCCAAGCGATCGCTAGGCTGGCGACTGCTACTATGGCAACAGGAGCCGTAACAATGGCCTCCTGTCTACCATTACGGAAGCTGATTAGGCCCCGCCCAGAGGCGGAGCCTGATTGGCTTGCTGTCAGTGAACAACTGACAGTTCCAATACATTGCACTACATAGGTAGTGCAATGTATTAGAACATCAAACAAACAGTTGGACCTTCAAGTCCCCTAGTGGGACTAAAGAAAAGTGTAACAAAAAAAAGTTTCAATAAAAGTTGTAAAAAATACAATAAAAGTTTCAAGTAATAAAATAAAACACAATCTCCCCCTTTTTCCCTTATCAAGTCATTTATTATTGAAAAAAATAAATAAACAATACATATTTGGTATCGCTGCGACCGTAATGACCTAAACTATAAATATATTATGTTATTTATCCAGCGCAGTGAATGCCGTAAAAAAAACAACTAAAAAATAATGGCAGAAAAAAATACAAAAAAATTAAAGTTATGTCTCTCACAACATGGCGACAGAAAAAAATACATTCTCTTTCCAAAAGTAATTTTATTGTGCAAAAAGTTATAAAAAAGTTCTATAAATTAGGTATCGCCGGAATCATACTGACCCGCAGAATAAAGGTAACATGTCGTTTATAACGCATGTTGAACACTGTATAAAAAAAACCCTAAAAAACGATGCCAGAATTGCTGTTTTTTTTGTCACGTTGCCTCCCAAAAAAAGGATAACAAGTGACCAATAAGTTTCATGTACCCCAATATGGTACCAATAACAACTACAGCTCGTTCCGCAAAAAAAAAAAAGCCCTCATACCACTACGTCTATGAAAAAATAAAATAATTTAAGGCTCCAATAAGTCAGGAAAGAAAAATATCCAGTTGTGCAGCCCGAGGGGAAAATTTCTTCTGTTTCAAAAGGCGATGTATCAAGGCACTAAAATTAGGGAACCAGGAAGGGGAGGGCCCAAATATATCCGCTGGAAGCGAGGGCGCACGTATTATACCAGGACAACACTTTCCCGGCAAAATTTTTTTTTTTACCTTATTATTATACTACCTGACTATGCCCCTGATATACTCTGCCCAGCTCACATATGCCCCAGATTATAAACGGAAACACCAGTAAAACTCCAAACAAACTATTACCAAGCAAAATCCACGCTCCAAAAGCCAAATGGCGCTCCCACCCATCTGAGCCCTACAGTGTGCCCAAACAGCTGTTTACTTCCACATATATGGCATCGCCGTAACCGGGAGAACCCTTTTAACATTTTTTGGGTGTGTGTCCCCAGTGGCACAAGCTGGGCACGACATATTTGCCATGGAATTGGCATATCTAGGGAAAAAATTTAATTTGCACCTTCCGCAGCGCAATCATTTATGGAAAAGACACGTGGGGTGAAAATGCTCACTACGCCCCTTAATAAATGCCTTGAGGGGTGCAGTTTCCAAAATGGGGTCACTAGTCAGGGGTTTCTTTTATTATTTCACATCAAAGCCTCTGCAATTTTGAACCAATACTTTATATGTTGCCAAATTAGGCCTCAATTTTACATGGTACGCTTTCACTCCTGAGCCCTGTCGAATGTCCAGGCAAAAGATTAGGGCCACATGTAGGGCGTTTCTAAAACCGGGAAACACAGCATAATTATAGAGCTGTCTTGTTATGGTGGCACAAGCTGGGCACCACATATTGGCGTATCTAAGGAAAAATTCCCATTTTCACTATCCCACATCGAGTGCACACGAATTTCTGCAAAACACCTGTGGGGTTAACATGCTTACTACACCCCTAGGTGAATACCTTGAGGGTGTTGTTTCCACAATGGGGTCACTTCTGGGAGGTTTCCACTGTTTTGGTCCCACAGGGACATTGCAAATGTGCCCAAACAGCAGTTTATGACCACGTGTGGGGTATTGCCGAGAGAAGCTGCTTTACAAATGTTGGGGTACTTTTCTTTTTTTTTATTTGTTGAGAAAATGAACAATTTGGAACTAAAGCTACGTCTTATTGAAGAAAAATGATTTTTTATTTTCACTGCCCAATTCTAATAAAATCTATGAAACACCTGTGGGGTCAAAATGCTCACTACACCCCTAGATGGATTCCTCAAGGTGTGTAGTTTTCTCAATGGAGTCACTTTTTTGGTGTTTTCACTGTTTTGGTCCCCTCAGGGGCTTTGCCAATCTGACCTGGCCTCCGCAAACCATTCCTGCTAAATTTGAGCTCCAAAAGCCAAATGGCGCTCTTTATCTTCTAAGCCCTGTTGTGTCTCCAAACAGCCGTTTATTACCACATGTGGGGTATTGTTTTACTCGGGAGAAACTGCTTTACAAATGTAGCTGTGCTTTTTCTTATTTAGTCCTTGTGGAAATTAGAAAAAATTAGCTAAACCTACATTTTCTTTGAAAGAATGTAGATTTTCATGGCCCACTTTCAATAATTTCTGCAAAAAACCTGCGGGGTCAAAATGCTCACTATACCCCTAGATAATTTCCTCAAGGGGTGTAGTTTCCCAAATGGGGTCACTTTTGGTGGATTTCCACTGTTTTGGCACCACAAGAGCCCTTCAAACCCGACATTGTGCCTAAAATATATTCTAATAAAAAGGAGGCCCCAAAATCCTCTAGGTGCTCCTTTGCTTCTGAGGCCAGTGCTTCAGTCCATTACCACACTAGGGCCACATGTGGGATATTTCTAAAAACTGCAGAATCTGGGCAATAAATATTGAGTTGCGTTTGTCTGGTAAAACCTAGTAAAAATAGATTAAAAATGAATTTCTGCAAAAAAAAAATTTGAACATTTCCCCTCTATGTTTCTTTTATTCCTGTGAAACGTTTAAAGGGTTAAGAAACTTTCTAAATGCTGTTTTGAATACTTTGAGGGGTGAAGTTTTTAAAATAGGGTGATTTATGGGGGTTTCTAATATAGAAAGCCCTAAAAGCCGCTTGACAACTGAACTGGCCCCTGTAAAAATAGCCTTTTGAAATTTTCTTGAAAATGTGAGAAATTGCTGCTAAAGTTCTAAGCCTTGTGATGTCATAGAAAAATAAAAGGATGTTCAAAAAACGATGCCAATCTAAAGTAGACATATGGGGGATGTTAGTTAGCAACAATTTTGTGTGGTATAACGGCCTGTCTTACAAGCAGATACATTTAAATTTAGAAAAATGCTAATTTTTGGCATTTTTCACGAAATTTTGGTGTTTTTCATTAATAAATATCGAATTTATCGACCAAATTTTTCCACTATCATAAAGTACAATAAGTCACGAGAAAACAATCTCAGAATCACTTTGATAGGTAAAAGCATTCCCAAGTCATTACCACATAAAGTGACACATATCAGATTTGAAAAAATGGGTCTGGTCCTGAAGGCCAAAATAAGCTTTTTCCTCAAGGGGTTCATAATTCACGGTGGGTGTTAAAAGCACGATCCGGGTGTCTCAGACTAGCGCTGACACCTGGATCGCGCTGTTAACCCCTGCCTCTGGTCCCGGAGACATGACCGGGACCTAATTGGTTCAGATCCTGGTCATGTGATCGTAGGGAAAGTTTGTTGTAGCAACGAACTGGAAAGTTTGTTGCTACAACAAACTTTCCCGGGGACCGATTGGAGGTGCTGCAATCGGTTAAAAGGCAAAACCGGGGGCCATACAACAGCCCCCGGGTCTGCCATGCACAGCAGCTTATGAGAACCAGCCGGAGGCCGGTCCTCATAAGCTTCCTGTCAGTGTGACTCTCAGCGTCACACTGACAGTTTATAATACGTTATACTACCTAGGTAGTGTAATGTATTATAGCAGCGATCAGTGCTGCCAGGCTTGAAGTAAAAAATAAAGTAATAAAAATGTTTTATAAAAGTGTAAAAACAAGTTATAAAAGTTACAAAACAAAAAATGCTTTTTTTTCCTATAAGAAGACTTTTATTATAGGAAAAAAATGAAAATGTTAAAAAAAAGTACACATATTTGGTATCACCGCGTTCACAACGACCCCAACTATAAAACTATAATGTTATTTTTCCCGCACAGTGAACAGCGCAAAAAAATAATTAAAAAACAATGTCAGAATCACAATTTTTTTGGTCATCAACCCTCCAAAAATATAGAATAAAAAGTGATCAAAAATTTGCATGTACCCTAAAATAGTACCAATAAAAACGACAACCTGTCCCGCAAAAAACAAGCCCTTACACAGCTTTTTGACTGAAAAATAAAAAAGTTATGGCTCTCAGAATATGGCGACACAAAAAATAATTTTATCGAAAAGTGATTTTATTGCGCAAATGCCACAAAACATAAAAAAACTATATACATCTGGTATCGGCGTAATCGTATCAATCCGCAGAATAAAGTAAAATGTCATTTATAGCGCGCGGTGAAAAGTGTAAAAAAAAAAAGACAAAAAACATTGTCAGAATTTGTTTTTTTGTCACTTTGATTGCCAAAAAAAATCTAATAAAAAGTGATAAAAAAAGCCCTCGCACGGCTCCGGTGAAGAAAAAAAGTTCTGTCTCTCAGAATATAGCGACAGAAATTGTGCAGTGTCCAAAAGCAGATAAGATCGGGCGCCATTTATCAGTGCGACATTGGCCACATATCTGCGGATTATTATTTATTTATTTGATGTACTCTGCCCAATTTGCACATACCCCCACATCATAAACTGAAATACCAGCAAAACCCAAAACAGAACAGTTACCAAGAAAACTCTGCGCTCCGAAAGCCAAATGGCGCTCCCTCCCTTCTGAGCCCCACAGCGTGCCCAAACACCAGTTTACGTCCACATATATGATATTTTATATCCGGGAGAACCCGCTCAACATTGTATGAGGTATTTGTCTTCAGTGGCACAAACTGGGCACAAGATATTGTGCATTAAAATGGCATATCAGTGGAAAATTTAAATTTTCACTTTGCACCATCCGCTGCGCATTAACGCCTTCGCGCACCACGACTTAATAGCATGTTGTGGTGCGGGGGGTTATATATGGAGCGGGCTCATGCGCTGCGCTCGCTCCATATTCTGCAGGTGTCCACTGTGTATTACAGCTGACACCCGGGACTAATGGACAGGAACAGCGATCGCGCTGTTACAGGAGTCTGTATAAATGATGATATACTGCAATACATTAGTACTGCAGTGTATTGTACCAGCGACCTAATGATCGCTCGTTCCAGTCCCCTAAAGGGACTTTTGGGAGGTTTCCACTGTTTTGGTACCTCAGGGGCTTTGCAAATGCGACATGACACCCGAAAACCATTCCAGCTACATTTGAGCTCCAAAAGCCAAATATTGTTCCTTCCCTTCTGAGTCCTGCCGTGGGTCCAAACAGCAGTTTATTACCACATCTGGCGTATTGCTGTAATCAGGACAAATTGCTTTAAAAATTTTAGGGTGATTTTTCTCCTTTATTCATTGTAAAAATTAAAAATTTCTATGTTTTTTAGAAAAAAGTAGATTTTCAATTTCACGGCCTAATTCCACTAAATTCAGCAAAAAAAACTGTGGGGTCAAAATGCTAACTATACCCCTAGAAAAATTCCTTGAGGGGTGTAGTCTACAAAATGGGGTCACTTTTGGGGGGTTTCCACCGTTTTGCTCCCTCCAGGGCGTTGCAAACGCGACATGGCACTGAAAACCAATCCAGCACAATCTGCGCTTCACAATCCGAATGGCGCTCCTTCCCTTCTGAGCTCTGCCGTGGGTCCAAACAGCAGTTTAGTACCACATATGGGGTATTGCTAAAATTGGGAGAAGTAGCTTTACAAGTTTTGGGGTGCTTTTTATTCTTTATGCCTTGCAAATATTTTTTTTTTATATATTTTTTCAGAAAGTAATTTTCACTTTCACATTCAAACTCCAATAAATATAGCAGAAGACCTGTGGGGTCAAGATGCTAACTATACCCCTAGATAAATTCCTTGAGGTGTGCAATTTCCAATACCGTGTCACTTTTGGGGGATTTCCACTGTTTTGGCACTACAAGACCTCTTCAAACCCGACATGGTGCCTAAAATATATTCTAAAAAAAGGAGGCCACAAAATCCACTGGGTGCTCCTTTGCTTCTGAGGGTGGTATTTCAGTGCATTATCACACTTGGGCCACATGTGGGATATTTCTAAAAACTGCAGAATCTGGGCAATAAATATTGTGTTGCGTTTCTCTGGTAAAACCTTCTGTGTTACAGAAAAAAAATGTATTACAAATGAATTGCAGCAAAAAAAATAAAATTTGTCAATTTCCCCTCTACATTGCTTTAATTCCTGCGAAACGCCTAAAGGGTTAAGAAACTTTCTGAATGCTGTTTTGAATACTTTGAGGGGTGCAGTTTTTAATATGGGGTGATTTATTGGGTCTATCTAATACAAAAGGCCCTCAAAGCCACTTCAGAACTGAACTGGTCCTTGAAAAATAGCCTTTTGAAATTTTCTTGAAAATGTGAGAAATTGCTGGTAAAGTTCTAAGCCTTGTAACGTCCTAGAAAAATAAAATAATGTTTAAAAAACTATGCAAATATAAAGTAGACATATGGAATATGGGAAATAGTAACTATTTTGTGTGGTATTACTATCTGTTTTACAAGCAGATACATTTAAAATGAGAAAAATCATAATTTTTGCAAATTTTCTCTAAATTTGTGTTTTTCAAAAATAAACAATGAATTTATTGACCTAATTTTTCCACTAATATAAAGTACAATATGTCACGAGAAAACAATCTCAGAATCGCTTGGATAGGCAAAAGCATTCCAGAGTTATTACCGCATAAAGTGACACGTCAGATTTGAAAAAATGGGGCTGGTCCTGAAGGCCAAAATGAGCTCGGTCTTGAAAGGGTTAAACACTGTATACACTGTACTGCTATACACACTGCTATAACAGAGGGCTCTCTGCGCAGATGCCTCATGCTCACTGAGGGTATGTTGACACGCAGTGACCAAAAACGTCTGAAAATACTGAGCTGTTTTCAGGCGAAAACAGCTCCTGATTTTCAGACGTTTTTGTAGCAACTCGCATCCCAAGAAGTGACATGCATTTATTTTTCGTGGGCGTCTTTTTAAGCGCCGTATTTTGACAGCCACGCGTAAAATTACACCTCGTGGGAACAGAGCACCGTAAAACCCATTGAAAGCAATGGGCAGATGATTGTAGGCGTTTTTTCAGGCGTAATGCGAGGCGTAAAACGCCCGAATTACATCTGAAAACACTGCGTGTGAACATACCCTGAGGTTGTTATGTTGTAACCACGGTAACCACTAATGTATCACCTGTTCCTACTTGTTAACTCAGGTTGAATCACTGATTGTATTACCACACTGGTTTATATATACCGTTAAGATTGTTGGTCATTGCTTGACAAAGATCCCATAGCGACGGATCGAAACATTGCCTGCCTGGGGTGAATAAACACACCACCTTTTCTCACCAATTTTCTTGGAGTGCTGCCTCTTCTTTTTGGGGGGGATTATATATATATATATATATATATACACACATATACATATACACACACACACACACACACACACACACACACACACACACACATATATTATATATACACACACGGTGCAGGTTTAAGCTTCCTACACAAGCAATTGGGCAGCTGAATTTTGGGTGCCCGTCCGTCAAAGACTGCCAGGGACCCCGGAGAGAAGATCCCGGTGGTTTTCACCACTTCTGTCTTCTCTGTACTCATGTACACATTTATAGAGTAGAGGTTGCTTCCGCTATTGGTCCCGGTGGTCATGTGACTGGTCACATGATTGCCGAGATGCGGGTAGTAGGAGCCTGCTGCAGGGTCTAGCTAGACCCAGCACAGCCCTATCAGTGACCATAGTCAGTGTAACACGGCTGATCTCCCCTTCTGTGCACAACCAGTTACAGAGGAAAAGTATAGTGTAATAAAAATAAAATGTAATAAAAATTCCCCAAATGTCTTTTCTTACCTTTGAGGGAAAGGCCATTAAAATAAAAAGGTAAAAAAATAATTACACATATCACCCCCCCCCCCACCCCAATCATTGCCATTGACACAATTACATTTACGGTAGATAATGACGATCACAAATAAAAAGTCTAGTTTTCTCTTCAAGATATAAGCCTAAAAATGCTGAAAAAGCAAAAGCATTAATAATAGAAAACGTCAAAGACCAACAAATAAAAATATTGTAGCCGTTTAACTGAGAATCAAATCAGAGACATCAGTCAGCTGAATAAGGGTCCGACACACCGCCTAATGGAATGCTTTGTTTTATAATAGGGGTCATCTCAAATAAAAGAGGCGTGCAGCAGCAAGGTCATCAAATTCACCTTAACCCCTTAACGCTCCAGGACGTACTATTATGTCATGGTAAGTGCATCATTCCCGCTCCATGACATAATAGTATGTCATGGATGAAACATGGTGCCGTTCGCGCGGGGCGCGTTTATGAGCTGTGATAGCTGCTGTTTCCGACAGCAGCTATCACAGCTCAGTGTGCAGGGACCAATCGCGGTGGTCCCCGCAGATTGACCCCTCAGAAGCCGCGTTCAATAGCGATCGCGGCTTCTTAGAGGTTAAACCGCCATCGACGGCCCGCTACATGATAGCGGCCAGCGATGGTGGCTATGGCAACCAGAGTCCTAACAATGGACTCCGGCTACGCCATCGACGGAAGCCTAGTAGGTCCTGACATAGTGAGTAGCTGACAGCTCTAATACACTGCACTACGCATGTAATGCAGTGTATTAGAATAGCGATCAGGGCCTCCTGCCCCCAAGTCCCCTAGTGGGACAAAGTAAAAAAAAGTAAAAAAAAAGTTGTGTAAAAATAAGAAAATAAAAGTTTTAAGAGTAATAAAAGTAAAAATCCCCCCTTTTCTCTTATCAGTCCTTTATTATTAAAATAAATAAACAAATAAACTATACATAATTGGTATCGCCGCGTCCGTAACGGCCTGAACTACAAAATTATTTCGTTATTTATCCCGCACGGTGAACGCCATAAAAGAAAATAATAATAAACCGTACCAGAATCATAATTGTTTGGTCACTTCACCTCCCAAAAAATGGAATAAAATTAGTTCAAAAAGTCGCATGTACCTAAAAATGGTCCTGATCAAAACTACAGTTCGTTACGCAAAAAATAAGTCCTCGCACGGCTTTATTGATGGAAAAATAAAGAAGTTCTGGCTCTTAGAATAAGGTAACACAAAAAGTGAGTGATTTTTTATAAAAAGTATTTTATTGTGCAAACGCCATAAGACATAAAAAACTATAAACATCTGGTATCGCCGTAATCGTATCGCCCCGCAGAATAAAGTGAATATGTCATTTATAGCGCACGGTGAACGCTGTAAAAAAAATAGAATAAAAAACAATAGTAGAATTGCAGTTTTTTAGTCACCACGCCACTTAAAAATAGAACAAAAACTGATCAAAAAGTCGCATGCACCCCAAGAAAACTACAATGGATTCCTCAAGGGGTCTAGTTTCAAAAATGGGGTCACTTTTTGGGGGTTTCCACTGTTTTGGCACCACAAGACCTCTTCAAACCGGACATGGTGCCTAATAAAAAAGAGGCCTCAAAATCCACTAGGTGGTCCTATGCTTCGGAGGCCGGTGCTTCAGTCCATTACCGCCCGAGGGCCACATATTGGATATTTCTCAAAACGGCAGAATCTGGGCAATAAGTATTGAGTTGCGTTTCTCTGGTAAATCCTTTTGTGTTCTAGAAAAAAATCGTATAAAAAGGATTTTCTGACAAAAATAAATAAATATGTAAATTTCACCTCTACTTTGCTCTAAATTCCTGTGAAACACCTAAAGGGTTCATAAACTTTCTAAATGCTGTTGTGAATACTTTGAGGGGTCTAGTTTCTAAAATGGGGTGCTTGATAGGGGTTTCTAATATATGGGCCCCTCAAAGCAACTTCAGAACTGAACTGGAACCCCAAAAAATAAATAAATTAGGCAATTCTTCGCTTCTTACATTATACTGATAATGAGCCGTGCCCACCCCGAGATGACCCCAGTTTTAAATGTTTGTATAAACTGAGACCCCTATTAGACCATTTCAGTGCCCGGTTTTCCCAAGCATACACCCCAAGAAGTGTATTTCTATTGATGAGTCCTTGGTACATTTTAAAGGGAGGGTTCAATTCCGCCAGTACCTGCCGGGTAAGAGGGCAAGGTATGGCGTGAAGATGTATAAGCTGTGAGAGTGCATCCGGGTATACCTACAGATTTAGGATATATGAAGGGAAGGACACCAGTATTCAGCCCCCAGAATGCCCCCCCCCCTTACTGGGAGTTAATACAAAAATTGTGTGGGATTTGGTGCACTCACTGCTGGACCAGGGTTACCACCTCTACCTGGATAATTTTTATACCAGCGTCCCACTCTTCAAGTGCCTCGCTTCCAGAAGTACTGCGGCATGCGGCACTGCTAGAAGAAATCTGAGAGGCCTCCCTAAGACTCTGCAGGGCAAACACTCAGAAGGGGTGAGAGCAGGGCACAATCTAGCAGCAACATATTGTGTCACGTACAAGGACAAGAGAGATGTCACACCAGTACCCATGTACCTGTACGAGGTACCAGTACAGAGACCCCCAAACCAGACTACATCCTGGACTATAATAGGTACTTGGGAGGGGTGGACTTATCAGATCATGTCCTGAAGCCCTACAGCGCCATACGGTGTGGTATAAGAAGCTGGCCGTGCACATCATACAGATGGCATTGTACAATGCGTACGTGCTACGTCGATGTGCAGGCCAGAGGGGAACTTTCCTGGAATTTCAAGAGGTGGTTATCAAGAAACTAATCTTTAGGGACCAAGAAGGGGGATACCCAGTACTTCTGGAAGCGGGGCCACACGCATCGTACCAGGGCAACACTTTCCAGGAGAAGTTCCCCAAACTGGCAAGAAAGGAAAAAGTCAAGAGGTACAAAGTCTGATATAAGAGGGGGATAAGGAAGGACACAATATATCAATGTGACGAGTGCCCCGAAAAACCAGGGCTCTGTATGAAAGTGTTTTAAAATGTATCATACATCCCTTGATTTTTAATCTACCCCAGTTTTACTTACCCTGATGAACTCCGCACATCTTATCCCCCCTCGTCTTTCCCCTCTGGGCCCTGCTGTGTGTCCAGGCAGCTGATAACAGCCACATTGAGGGTATTGCCATACCCAGGAGAACCCACATTACAGTTTATGGGGTGTAGGCTTCCGGTCAAAATGCTCACTAAACCTCTAGATGAATGCCTTAAGGGGTGTAGTTTTTAAAACGGGGTCACTTCTTGGGGGTTTCAACTGTACTGGTACCTCAGGGGCTTCTGCATACATGACTTAGCACCAGAAAATCCCCAGTAGGCCAAATGGTGGTCCTTTCCTTCTGAGCCCCCGATGGGCCAAACGGCAGTTTATCACCACAACTGGGATATTGCCGCACTCAGAACAAATTGGGCAACAAAATGGGGTATTTTATTCCTTGTGAAAATTTTACATTTTTAGCCGAAACGACATATCATTGGAAAAAATTACATTTTTGTTAATTCACAGCCCAATTCAAATAAATTCTGTGAAAAAATGGTGTGGTCTAAATTGTCACAACACTCATAAATGAATTCCTTGAGGGGTGTAGTTTCCAAAATGGGGTCACTTCTGGTGGGTTTCCATTGCTTTGATACCTCTGGGGCTCTGCAAATGCGACATGGCACCGAAAACCAATCCAGCAAAATCTGCACTCCAAAGAACACACAGCACTCCTTCCCTTCTGAGGCCTCCCACGGGCCTAAACGGAAGTTTATAGCCACAAATGGGGTATTGCTGCACTCAGGAGAAATTGGGCAACAAAATGGGGTATTTTCTTCCCTGTGAAAATAAGAAATGTTGAAGAAAAATGACATTTTATTGGAAAAAATTTAATTTTTTAAATTTCACAGCCCAATTCGTGCTGTGTAAAAACTGTGGGATCAAAATCGGAACAACAACCATAAATTAATTCCTTGAGGAGTGTAGTTTCCAAAATGGGGTCACTTTTGGGAAATTCCTACTGTTTTGGCACCTCAACACCTCTTCAAACCTGGCATGCTGCCTAAAATATATTCTAATAAAAAAGGAGGCCCCAAAATGCACTAGGTGCTTCTTTGCTTCTGGGGCTTGTGTTTTAGTCCACGAGCGCACTAGAGCCACATGTGGGACATTTCTAAAAACTGCAGAATCTGGACAATACATATTTATTAGTGTTTCTCTGGTAAAACCTTCTGTGTTACAGAATTTTTTTTAATAAAATTGAAATTCAGCAAGAAAAATGAAATTTGCAAATTTCACATCCACTATGATTTAATTCCTGTGAAATGCATAAAGGGTAAAAAAAACTTCTAAATGCTGTTTTGAATACAATGAGGGGTCTAGTTTGTAAAATGGGGTGTTTTATGGGGGTTTCTAATACATAAGCCCCTCAAAGCCACTTCGGAACTGAGCAAGTACCTTAAAAAAAAGTAACTATTTTGGGTGGTATAACCATCTGTTTTACAAGCAGATGCATTTAAATTCAGAAAAAAAAATTTTTTTCTAAATTTTCTCTAAATTTTGCAATTTTTCACAAATAAACACTGAATATATCGACCAAATTTTACCACTAACATGAAGCCCAATGTGTCACGAGAAAACAGTCTCAGAATCGATTGGATAGGTTTAAGCATTCCGACGTTATTACCACATAAATTGTAATTTGTCAGATTTGAAAAATGGGCTCTGAGCCTAAAGGCCCAAACTAGGCTTTAATCGTACCAACAACGGAATGTAATGGAGTTTTCTGCTGAAAGCACCTGCTCTAGCACTACAAACACTGATGAGCATTAACCCCTTTGCGACATTTTACGTATCCATACGCCAAAGTCGGGTAGGCGAAGTATGGAGCGGGCTCAACAGAGACCGCAGCATTTAAATAGTTAGAAAGAGGGGGGCGACCCCCTCTAACAGCTTATCGCGCCCCCGCAACACAATCATGGGAGGACGATGGTTGCTACGGCTGCCTGGGGGCCTAATGAAGGCCCCCAGGTCGGCCATCTTTGTACACCTATTAAGACCTGCCTCCGGCAGGGCTTAATAGTTGTATTGCAGTACATCGTAATTCTGACAGTCATTAGTATTGGGGTATGTTCACACGGCCAAATTTCAGACGTATACGAGGCGTATTTTGCCTCGTTTTACGTCTGGAAATACGTCTCAAATACGTTGGCAAACATCTGCCCATTCATTTGAGTTTGCCGACGTACTGTGCAGACGACCTGTTATTTACGCGTCGTCGTTTGACAGCTGTCAAAAGACGACGCGCAAAAATACAGCCTCGTCAAAAGAAGTGCAGGACACTTCTTTGGACGTTTTGGAGCGGTTTTCTCATAGACTCCAATGAAAACAGCTCCAAAAACGGACGTAAAAAACGCCGCGAAAACGGCGTGAAAACGCTGCGAAAAATGCGAGTTGGTAAAAAAGCGTCTGAAAAGCAGGGTCTGTTTTCCCTTGAAAACAGCTCTGGATTTTCAGACATTTTTGTTGACTACGTGTGAACATACCCTTGCAGTATATCGTGAAAGTGATCTAGCGATCGCTGGTTGAAGCCCCCTAGGGGCACTAATAAAAAAAAAAGTAAAAATGAGTTAAAGTTTTTTTTTATGTAAAAAAAATATATGTATATTAAAAGTAAAAAAAAAAACCTTTTCCCATTTTTCCCCTAGAGCATAGTAAAGAAATAAATAAACATAATTGTTATCGCCGCGTCCGTAAAGGTCTGAAATATTACAATATATCTCTATTTAACCCGCATGGTGAACGCCGTAAAAATAAATAATTGTAAAACGCCAGAATCTCTATTTTTTGGTCCCCTAATCTCCCACAAAAAATGAAATAAAAAGTGATCATTTACACACTGAATGGTATTATTAAAAACGACAGCTTATCCCGCAAAAAATAAGCCCTCATACCACTTAATCGACGTTAAAATAAAAAAGTTGTGGCTCTCGGAATTTGGCGACGCAAAATAAATTCTCTTTTTTACACTTAGGTTTTTACTTGTAAAAGTAGTAAAATATAGAAAAAACTATATATATTTGGTATCGCTGTAGTCGTATTGACCCGCAGAATAAAGTTATCATGTTGCTTTAATTGCACAGTGAATTCCGTAAAAACGGCGTGCAAAAAACCATGGAGGAATCGCTGTTTTTTTCATTTTCTACCCCACAAATCATTTTTTTCCTGTTTCCTAGTACATTATATGGCAAAATAAATGGTGCTACAAAAAACGACAACTCGTCCCGCACAAATCAAGCCCTCATAGTACTATATCGATGGATAAATAAAAGGCGTTATGGCATCTGGAATGTGGAGAGGAAAAAAACAAAATGAAAATCTGAAAAAGGGCTGCGGCGGGAAGGGGTTAACGAAAGGACCTCGAATATATATATTAGGGAATTGTTGATAATATGGTATTTAACCCCTTCCCGCCGCAGCCATTTTTCAGATTTGGTTTTTTCCTCCCCACCTTTCATAACCCATAACCTTTTTATTTTCCCATCAATATATCCGTACAATGGCTTGTATATTGCAGGACAAGTGCTTGATTTTCACACCACCATTTCACTGGCATTTGCGGGGTGGAATAGGAAAATAACAGCAATTCCTCAATCTTTTGGGGGGTTTCATTTTTACGGCATACACCGTGCGGTAAAAGCGGAATGTTTACTTTATTCTACCAGTCAATACGATTACGGCGACACCAAATTTATATAGTTTTATAGTATTTATATCGGTTTTTTTTGTTTTACTACTTTTACAAGGAAAAAACTGATTGTTACAAATATAATATGAAATCTGTCGCCATATTCGGAAATCCATAACTTTTTTTTCCGTCGATTGATCGATATGAGGGCTTATTTTGTAGTTTCTATTAGTACCACCTTGGGGTACATGAGACTTTTTGTTAAATTTTATGTGGGAGATGAAGTGACCAAAAAAAACAGCGATTCTGGCGCTTACATTTTTTCAACGTTCACCTTGCGGGTTACATACACGATGTTCCTAATTATTATGCACATTACAGGGGGCCGCCCCTATTTCTAACCTCTGAAATGCCGCGGTCGCTATGACCGTGGCGTTTAAGGCGTTAAACAAGCGACATCGCGCTCGAGATAGATACAGCCGACACGCTCGTTCAATGGAGCTCCATACTCCACCATGCAATGTGCACTGTATATACACGGCGGATGTCGGGAAGAGGTTAACCCTTAATGGAAATGTGTCGCGAATTAAACCTTTTTTTTTTAAAGTAAGTTACTTATTTCTATTATATTTTTTACGTTTTTTGCTGTATTTTTTTTTCTTCCACATGGTGGAAAGTATTAAAAATTAAATAATAATTTGACATGTTTTCCTATGTTGGCCACCAGAGGGAGCACTTCCCAGAATTACAGCAAGGTGAATAAGGCAAAGCAACCTGACTCACAGCTGCCGTAAATGTGGGAGGGAATCTCACCCCCTCTCATACAAGCCAGGAAAAGGTGTCTTCAAATTGCTAAGCAGTGTCCGGCTGCCATTTTGGGTGTGATTGTCCAAATGGCAGAAGCTATAGGACACACCAAAAGGCTAAGGGTACGTTCACACGCTTACGAAACAGAGGGAAAACAGCTCCTGATTTTCAGCCATTTTTTAATCAAACTCACGTTTTTGGCGCTGTTTTTTACAATAGTTTTTGGAGCGGTTTTTCTATAAAGTCAATGAAAAACCGCTTAACCCCTTCAGGACCCAGCCTGTTTTGGCCTTCAGGACCCAGCCAATTTTTTAAAATCTGACATGTGTTACTTTATGTGGTAATAACATTGGAATGCATTTACCTATCCAAGCGATTCTGAGATTGTTTTCTCGTGACATGTTGTACTTTATGTTAGTGAAAAAATGTTGTCGATAATTTTGGTATTTATTTCTGAAAAACACCACAATTTAGAAAAAATTTCCAAAAATTAGCATTTTTCTAAATTTAAACGTATCTGCTTGTAAAACAGATAGTAATACCACACAAAATAGTTACTAATTACCATCCCCCCATATGTCTACTTTAGATTGGCATCATTTTTTGAACGTCCTTTTATTTTTCTAGGCCGTTACAAGGCTTAGAACTTTAGCAGCAATTTCTCATATTTTAACCCCTTCCCCCTGCTTGCATTCTGGGCCCTAATGTCCAAGCCATTTTTTACATTTTTCCATTGTCACATTCGAAGAGCTGTAACTTTTTTATTTTTGCGTCGGCATAGCTGTATAAGGTCTTGTTTTTTGCGGGACGACTTGCAGTTTTTATTGGTACCATTTGAGAGTAGATGCGACTTTTGATCACTTTTTAGTCAGGATTAACAGAAAACAGCAATTTTTCCATTGTTTTTTATTTTATTTTTTACGGCGTTCACAGTGCGGGTTAAATAATGTAACAGCTTTATAGTCGGGGTCGTTACGGACGCGGCGATACCAAATATGTCTAACTTTTTTGCTTTATTGTATTTTTTTTTAATAGTAAAGCATTTTGTAAGGGGAAAAAGTGGGTTTTTCATTTTTTTTTTCACTTTTTTTTAAAATTAACTTTATTAAACTTTTTTTACTTTTATACTAGTCCCACTAGGGGACTTCACTATCCTCCGATCGCTATTGTAATACACTGCAATACTTTTGTAAGCAGTGTATTACTGCCTGTCCGTTTAAAACGGACAGGCATCTGCTAGGTCATGCCTGCGGCATTATCTAGCAGGCATTCGCTCCAGGCAGACCTGGGGGCCTTTATTAGACCCCCGGCTGCCATAGAAGACACTGACACTCGGCGATTTTATCGCCGGGTGTCGGTGGGAGAGAGAGGGAGCTCCCTCCCTCTCTCCAAAACCATTCAGATGCGGTGCACGCTATTGTGCACCGCATCTGAAGGGTTAAACGGGTGAGATGGATACGAATATCGATCTCACCCGGCAAAGCCTCTGGCAGCTGAGAGCAGGGAGATTTGACGGCTCCCTGCTCCGTTTACTTTATTCTACATAGAATGGCGGCGCTGTAGAATAAAGCCCATTAATGACCGCCGTGAAAAGGCTTATCGGCGGTCATTAAGGGGTTAAAGAAAATTTCAAAAGGCTATTTTTTCAGGAACCAGTTCAGTTCTGAGGTGGCTTTGAGGGCCTTATATATTAGAAAATCCCCAGAAGTCACCCCATTTTGAAAACTGCACCCCTCAAGGTATTCGAATCAGCATCAACAAAGTGTTTTAACCCTTTAGGCGTTTCACAGGAATTAAAGCAAAGTAGAGGTGAAATTTACAAATTTAATTTTTTTTGCCGAAATTCATTTCTAATAAAAAAAAAATTGTAACACAGAAGGTTTTACCAGAGAAACGCAACTCAATATTTATTGCCCAGATTCTGCAGTTTTTGGAAATATCCCACATGTGGCCCTAGTGTGATAAAGGACTGAAGCACAGGCCTCAGAAGCAAAGGAGCACCTAGTGGATTTTGGGCCTCCTTTTTTTTTTAGAATATATTTTAGGCACCTTGTCAGGTTTGAAGAGGTCTTGTGGTGCCAAAACAGTGGAAACACCCCAAAAGTTACCCCATTTGGGAAACTACACCCCTCAAGGAATTTATCTAGGTGTATAGTTAGCATTTTGACCGCACAGGTTTTTCCGCTAAATTTATCAGAATTAGTCTGTAAAAATGAAAATCGACTTTTTTCTGAAAAAACATAGAAATTTTTAATATTTACAAGAGATAATAAAGAAAATGCACCCCAACATTTGTAAAGCATTGTCTCCCGATTACGGCAATATCCCATATGTGGTAATAAAGTGCTGGTTGGACCCACAGCAGGGCTCAGAAGAAAAGGAGCGCCATTTGGATTTTGGAGCATGGATTTTGCTGAATTGGTTTTCGGTTCCATGTCGCGTTTGCAACACCCTGGAGGGACCAAAAAAGGGGAAACCCTCCAAAAGTGACCCCATTTTGGAAACTACACCTCTCAAGGAATTTATCTAGGGGTATAGTTAGCATTTTGACCACACAGGTTTTTTGCAGAATTTAGTGGAATTAGGCAGTGAAAATGAAAATCAACTTTTTTTCTGAAAAAGCATAGAAATTTTTAATTTTTACAAGGAATAAAGTACCACAACATATGTAAAGCATTTTCTCCTGATTACGGCAATACCCCATATGTGGTAATAAACTGCTGATTGGACCCATGGCAGCGCTCAGAAGGGAAGTAGCGCCATTTGGATTTTGGAGCACGGATTTTGCTGCATTGTTTTTCGGTGCCATGCCGCCTTTGCAACACCCTGGAGGGACCAAAACAGTGGAAGCCCCTCAAGTTACCCCATTTTGGAAACTACACCCCTCAAGGAATTTTTATAGGGGTATAGTGAGCATTTAGACTCCACGGGTCTTTTGCAGAATTTATTAGAATTAGGCGGAGAGAATTAATATCACAATTTTTTTCCACTAAAAGGTTGCATTTTCTCATTTTCAAAAGGGATAAAGGAGAAATAAACAACCAATTTTTATAAAGCAATTTCTCCCGGATACGGAAATACCCCACATGGAGTCATACATTTTTTTCATTAGAAATGAATTAACCCTTTAAGGACTGATCCATTTTTTGCTTTCTTATTTTAGTTTTTCACTACCCGCCTTCCAAGAGCCATAACTTTTTTCTTTTTCCGTCAGTAGAGAGATGTGAGGGCTTATTTCTTGCGGGAGGAGCTGTAGTTTCTACTGACACCATTTAAAGTGCCATAAAAAGTACTGGGAAACTGAAAAAAAAATAGTTAAATATAGGAATATAGGAAAAAAATCTGATTCCATTTTTCAGGGTTTTCGTTTTTACAGCTTTCGCCGTGCAGTAAAAATGAAAACGACAGCGATTTTGGCGGTTTAAATTATTTAAGTTTTTTACGGTGTTCACCGTGCGAGTTAAATGATGGTATATTGTAATAGTTCGGCCTTTTACGGACGTAGCGATATCAATTCGGTTTATTTTTTTACATTACTTTTGAAGAAAAATGGGTAAATCAGGGTAAATGCAATATGTGAGGAGTACATCTGGATATATGTAAGCTGTGAGGAGTACATCAGGGTATATGTAATATGTGAGGAGTACATCAGGGTATATGTAATCTGTGAGGAGTACATCAGGGTATATGTAATCTGTGAGAAGTACATCAGGGTATATGTAATCTGTGAGGAGTACATCAGGGTATATGTAATATGTGAGGAGTACATCAGGGTATATGTAATCTGTGAGGAGTACATCAGGGTATATGTAATATGTGAGGAGTACATCAGGGTATATGTAATCTGTGAGGAGTACATCAGGGTATATGTAATATGTGAGGAGTACATCAGGATATATGTAATCTGTGAGAAGTACATCAGGGTATATGTAATATGTGAGGAGTACATCAGGATATATGTAATATGTGAGGAGTACATCAGGGTATATGTAATCTGTGAGGAGTACATCAGGGTATATGTAATATGTGAGGAGTACATCAGGGTATATGTAATATGTGAGGAGTACATCAGGGTATATGTAATATGTGAGGAGTACATCAGGGTATATGTAATCTGTGAGGAGTACATCAGGGTATATGTAATCCGTGAGGAGTATATCAGGGTATATGTAAGATGTGAGGAGTACATCAGGGTATATGTAATATGTGAGGAGTACATCAGGGTATATGTAATATGTGAGGAGTACATCAGGGTATATGTAAGATGTGAGGAGTACATCAGGATATATGTAATCTGTGAGGAGTACATCAGGGTATATGTAATATGTGAGGAGTACATCAGGGTATATGTAAAATGTGAGGAGTACATCAGTGTATATGTAATCTGTGAGGAGTACATCAGGGTATATGTAGTCTGTGAGGAGTACATCAGGGTATATGTAATATGTGAGGAGTACATCAGGGTATATGTAATCTGTGAGGAGTACATCAGGGTATATGTAATCTGTGAGGAGTACATCAGGGTATATGTAAGATGTGAGGAGTACATCAGGATATATGTAATCTGTGAGGAGTACATCAGGGTATATGTAATCTGTGAGGAGTACATCAGGGTATATGTAATATGTGAGGAGTACATCAGGGTATATGTAATATGTGAGGAGTACATCAGGGTATATGTAATATGTGAGGAGTACATCAGGATATATGTAATCTGTGAGGAGTACATCAGGGTATATGTAAGATGTGAGGAGTACATCAGTGTATATGTAATCTGTGAGGAGTACATCAGGGTATATGTAAGATGTGAGGAGTACATCAGTGTATATGTAATCTGTGAGGAGTACATCAGTGTATATGTAATCTGTGAGGAGTACATCAGGGTATATGTAAGATGTGAGGAGTACATCAGGGTAAATGTAATCTGTGAGGAGTACATCAGGGTATATGTAATATGTGAGGAGTACATCAGGATATATGTAATCTGTGAGGAGTACATCAGGGTATATGTAAGCTGTGAGGAGTACATCAGGGTATATGTAATATGTGACGAGTACATCAGGGTATATGTAATCTGTGAGGAGTACATCAGGGTATATGTAATCTGTGAGGAGTACATCAGGATATATGTAATCTGTGAGGAGTACATCAGGGTATATGTAAGATGTGAGGAGTACATCAGTGTATATGTAATCTGTGAGGAGTACATCAGTGTATATGTAATCTGTGAGGAGTACATCAGGGTATATGTAAGATGTGAGGAGTACATCAGGGTAAATGTAATCTGTGAGGAGTACATCAGGGTATATGTAATATGTGAGGAGTACATCAGGATATATGTAATCTGTGAGGAGTACATCAGGGTATATGTAAGCTGTGAGGAGTACATCAGGGTATATGTAATATGTGAGGAGTACATCAGGGTATATGTAATCTGTGAGGAGTACATCAGGGTATATGTAATCTGTGAGGAGTACATCAGGGTATATGTAATCTGTGAGGAGTACATCGGTATATGTAATCTGTGAGGAGTACATCAGGGTATATGTAATCTGTGAGGAGTACATCAGGGTATATGTAATCTGTGAGGAGTACATCAGGGTATATGTAATCTGTGAGGAGTACATCAGGGTATATGTAATCTGTGAGGAGTACATCAGGGTATATGTAATCTGTGAGGAGTACATCAGGGTATATGTAAGATGTGAGGAGTACATTAGGGTATATGTAATATGTGAGGAGTACATCAGGGTATATGTAATCGGTGAGGAGTACATCAGGGTATATGTAATCTGTGAGGAGTACATCAGGGTATATGTAATCTGTGAGGAGTACATCAGGGTATATGTAATATGTGAGGAGTACATCAGGGTATATGTAATATGTGCGGAGTACATCAGGGTATATGTAATATGTGAGGAGTACATTAGGGTATATGTAATATGTGAGGAGTACATCAGGGTATATGTAATATGTGCGGTGTACATCAGGGTATATGTAAGCTGTGAGGAGTACATCAGGGTATATGTAAAATGTGAGGAGTACATCAGGGTATATGTAATCTGTGAGGAGTACATCAGGGTATATGTAATCTGTGAGGAGCACATCAGGGTATATGTAATCTGTGAGGAGTACATCAGTGTATATGTAATCTGTGAGGAGTACATAAGTGTATATGTAATCTGTGAGGAGTACATCAGGGTATATGTAAGATGTGAGGAGTACATCAGGGGATATGTAATCTGTGAGGAGTACATCAGGGTATATGTAATCTGTGAGGAGTACATCAGGGTATATGTAATCTGTGAGGAGTACATCAGGGTATATGTAATCTGTGAGGAGTACATCAGGGTATATGTAATCTGTGAGGAGTACATCAGGGTATATGTAATCTGTGAGGAGTACATCAGGGTATATGTAATCTGTGAGGAGTACATCAGGGTATATGTAATCTGTGAGGAGTACATCAGGGTATATGTAATCTGTGAGGAGTACATCAGGGTATATGTAAGATGTGAGGAGTACTGTAATGGCAGGAAGGAGGTGAAGGGAAGGTGAGCCCTAATCTACCCACCGCCCTGTCCCTGCCTACTTGCAACGACCCGCCCTAGGCGACGGGGTACAACTGGGCGGCGGTCCCTACGCTGTCTAAGTGCACGGGAGAACAAACAGGGAACACGCAAGGGAAGGGGCAGTAGCCCACGGAACGCCGCGAGGAAACGGAGCGGTGAAGAGTTGTCAGGACCAGGATGAAGTGGAGTATACCCAAGTGAGCACGGAGGAGGAAGCAAGCCGGAGGCAAAGCAAAGCGGGTTAAGCAGAACAGCAGCAAGGCAGAAGCACGGCAGAAGCAGGCTGGAGCAAGCAGCAGTGGGGCCAGGAATCCAAAAGAATTACAAGCACTGAGGAGGAGAACACAGCAGGTAATAAAGGACAGGGGGCGGAGCTAACTCCGACTGACCAGGCCGCGATAGGCTCTCCCACTTCTGAGCCTGCCACCCTGGTTGGTCGGAGATGGTGTCAGTCGAACAGGTCTGGCCTCAGGTGTGGATTAATTAATCCCAGGAGTATACCTAGACGTAGTACCTGGCAGATCCCTAACAGTACTCCCCCTTTTATGAGGGGCCACCGGACCCTTACTAAGAGGACCCGGTTTAGTAGGGAAGAGAAGGTGGAACCTCCTGATCAATACCCCAGCGTGAACATCACGGGCAGGTACCCAAGTCCTCTCCTCCGGCCCGTACCCTCTCCAATGGACCAGGTACTGGAGGGAGCCCTGGACCATCCTACTGTCCATAATCTTTGCCACCTCGAATTCCACCCCCTCAGGGGTGAGAACGGGAACAGGAGGTTTCCTCGAGGGGAACCAGGACGGGGAGCAGCGTTTAAGGAGGGAGGCATGGAAGACGTCATGTATGCGAAAGGATGGGGGCAGCTCCAGACGGAAGGATACAGGGTTGAGGACTTCAATGATCTTATAAGGCCCAATAAATCGGGGAGCAAACTTCCTGGACGGGACCTTAAGGCGCAAGTTCCTGGACGACAACCAGACCAAATCCCCGACGACAAACCGGGGGTTAGCAGAACGTCTACTATCCGCCTGAATCTTTTGTGCGCTCTGGGACACCTCTAGGTTCTTCTGAACCTGGGCCCAGACAGTGCACAGTTCCCGATGAACATCCTCTACCTCAGGATTATTGGAGCAACCAGGGGAAACGGAGGAGAACCTTGGGTTAAACCCGAAATTACAGAAAAACGGGGAGACCCCTGACGAGTTACTGACCCGGTTATTCAGGGAAAATTCAGCAAGGGGAAGGAATGAGACCCAATCGAATTGACAGTCAGAGATGAAACACCTTAAATATTGTTCCAGGGACTGGTTAGTCCTCTCCGTTTGGCCATTAGTTTCGGGATGGAAGGAGGAGGAGAAGGACAGATCAATCTCCAACTTTTTACAAAAGGCTCTCCAAAATAAGGAAACAAATTGTACCCCTCTGTCAGAAATTATATTGACTGGGGCCCCATGGAGACGCAGGATGTGTTTCACAAACAAAGAAGCTAACGTCTTGGCGTTAGGTAGCTTCTTAAGGGGCACAAAGTGGCACATCTTGCTGAAGCGGTCTACTACCACCCACACCACCGACTTGCCCTGAGATGAAGGCAAATCGGTGATAAAATCCATGGAGATATGGGTCCAAGGTCTCTGGGGAATGGGCAAGGAACGTAGTAGGCCCGCAGGTCGGGACCTAGGGGTTTTGGACCTAGCGCAAACCTCACAAGCGGCGACGTAAGCCCTAACGTCTTTAGGCAACCCAGGCCACCAATAGTTTCTGGTAATGAGGTGTTTGGTGCCCAAGATGCCAGGATGACCAGATAGAGCGGAGTCATGGTTTTCCCTGAGTACCCTTAGCCGGTATTGCAGGGGAACAAACAGTTTGTCCCCAGGGACGTTCCCGGGAGCTGCACCCTGATCAGCCGCGATATCAGAAGCTAAATCAGAATCCGTGGCAGAAACGATTATACCAGGGGGTAAAATACAAGCAGGATCCTTCTCGGAAGGAGGATTGGCAATGAAACTACGTGACAGGGCATCAGCCTTAATATTCTTGGACCCAGCCCTATAGGTAACCAAGAAATTAAATCTGGTAAAGAATAGTGCCCACCGAGCTTGTCTAGGATTAAGCCTCCGGGCCGATTCTAGAAAAACCAGATTCTTGTGATCCGTAAGGACCGTTACCTGGTGTCTGGCCCCCTCCAGGAAGTGCCGCCACTCTTTAAAAGCCCATTTAATGGCTAGAAGTTCGCGGTTGCCAATATCATAGTTACTCTCCGTGGGCGAAAACTTCCTAGAGAAGTAAGCACAGGGGCGGAGATGGGTGAGGGAGCTGGTACCCTGGGACAAGACGCCCCCACTCCCACCTCGGATGCGTCAACCTCCACAATAAATGGCTCCTCTTGGTTGGGCTGAATCAGCACGGGGGCCAAGATAAAGCACTTCTTGAGGGTCTCAAAGGCCTGGACGGCCTCAGGGGACCAATGGAGGACATCAGCACCCTTGCGAGTAAGGTCTGTAAGAGGCTTAGCGACGACCGAGAAGTTGGCAATAAATCTCCTGTAATAGTTGGCGAACCCTAAAAAACACTGCAACGCCTTAAGGGAGGCAGGTTGGACCCATTCCGCCACAGCCTGAACCTTGGCAGGGTCCATGCAGAATTCATGAGGAGGATTTGCCCTAAAAATGGTATCTGCTGTACCCCAAAGACACATTTTTCAGTCTAAGCAAACAGATTATTCTCCCGAAGGACCTGGAGCACCTTCCTGACATGCTCCACGTGGGAGGACCAGTCCTTGGAAAACACCAGTATGTCATCAAGGTACACAACAAGAAAATTACCCAGGTAATCTCTCAGGATTTCATTAATAAAATTCTGGAAGACCGCAGGGGCATTACACAACCCAAAGGGCATGACCAGGTATTCGAAATGACCCTCGGGTGTGTTGAACGCAGTTTTCCACTCATCCCCCTGTTTGATGCGGATAAGGTTATATGCCCCCCGTAGATCGAACTTAGAAAACCATTGGGCTCCCTGAACCTGATTAAAAAGATCCGGAATCAAAGGAAGTGGGTACTGGTTCCTTACGGTGACCTTATTCAGGTTACGATAATCAATGCACGGCCTAAGACCACCATCCTTCTTCCCCACAAAGAAGAAGCCAGCACCTACAGGAGAAGTCGAGGGGCGAATGAAACCCTTGGCCAGGCATTCTTGGATATACACCCTCATAGCTTCACGTTCAGGACATGAAAGATTAAATATCCTACCCTTAGGAAGCTTGGCACCAGGCACCAAATCGATGGCGCAATCGTAATCTCTATGGGGGGGCAACACCTCGGAGGCCTCCTTAGAAAACACATCGGCGAAGTCCTGAACAAACTCAGGAAGCATGTTTACCTCCTCCCGGGGAGAAATAGAGTTAACAGAAAGACATGACATAAGACATTCACTACCCCATTTGGTGAGATCCCCAGTATTCCAATCAAACGTGGGATTATGCAACTGCAACCAGGGAAGACCTAATACCAGATCAGACGATAATCCCTGCATCACCAGTACAGAGCACTGCTCCAAATGCATGGAGCCAACCAGGAGTTCAAAAACAGGAGTATGCTGAGTAAAATAACCATTAGCAAGGGGAGTTGAGTCGATACCTACTACAGGGATAGGATAAGGTAAATCAATAAAAGGCATTTTTAGAGACATAGCAAATTCCACAGACATGATATTAGCAGATGAGCCAGAATCCACGAAGGCACTGCCAGTGGCAGACCGGCCAGCAAACGAGACCTGAAAGGGAAGCAAAATTTTATTGCGTTTCACATTAACGGGAAATACCTGTGCGCCCAAGTGACCTCCCCGATGATCACTTAGGCGCAGAAGTTTTCCGGCTTTTTATTCTTGCGCCTGGGACAGGTGTTCAGAAGATGCTTGTCGTCCCCACAGTAGAAGCAGAGACCATTCATTCTGCAAAACTCCCTACGTTGTCGAGGGGACATGGAGGCCCCGAGTTGCATAGGTACCTCCGAGTCCTCCGTGGAGAGGCGAGGAGACGGGACCTCGGGGGGAATCGCAGAAAAGTCAGAGGGGAGCACATTGAAGCGTTCAAGCTGACGTTCCCTGAGACGTCGGTCAAGTCGTACTGCTAGGGCCATAACCTGGTCAAGGGAGTCAGAAGAGGGGTAACTAACCAGCAGATCCTTCAGGGCGTCAGATAATCCTAACCTAAACTGGCACCTTAGGGCCGGATCGTTCCACCGAGAAGCTACGCACCACTTTCTAAAATCAGAACAGTACTCCTCAACCGGTCTCCTACCCTGACGTAAGGTCACCAGCTGACTCTCGGCTAAAGCAGTCCTGTCAGTCTCATCGTAAATGAGTCCGAGGGCAGAGAAAAAGCGATCAACAGAGGAAAGTTCAGGGGCGTCAGGAGCCAAGGAGAAGGCCCACTCTTGGGGCCCTTCCTGGAGTCGGGATATGATGATACCCACCCGCTGGTTCTCGGAACCTGAGGAGTGGGGTTTAAGGCGGAAATACAGTCTGCAACTCTCCCGGAAGGAGAGAAACGTCTTACGGTCTCCTGAGAACCGGTCAGGTAACTTGACGTCGGGTTCTAGAGGTGAGGTGAGGGGAACTACTATGGCAGCGTCACCCTGGTTGACCCTCTGGGCCAGGGCCTGGACCTGTAGGGAGAGGCCCTGCATCTGCTGGGTCAGGGTCTCAAGGGGGTCCATGATAGCGTCAGCGTAGGGGAAATGGTAGACTAGGTAAGTGGCTTGTAATTATGTAATGGCAGGAAGGAGGTGAAGGAAAGGTGAGCCCTAATCTACCCACCGCCCTGTCCCTGCCTACTTGCAACGACCCGCCCTAGGCGACGGGGTACAACTGGGCGGCGGTCCCTACGCTGTCTAAGTGCACGGGAGAACAAACAGGGAACACGCAAGGGAAGGGGCAGTAGCCCACGGAACTCCGCGAGGAAACGGAGCGGTGAAGAGTTGTCAGGACCAGGATGAAGTGGAGTATACCCAAGTGAGCACGGAGGAGGAAGCAAGCCGGAGGCAAAGCAAGCGGGTTAAGCAGAACAGCAGCAAGGCAGAAGCACGGCAGAAGCAGGCTGGAGCAAGCAGCAGTGGGGCCAGGAATCCAAAAGAATTACAAGCACTGAGGAGGAGAACACAGCAGGTAATAAAGGACAGGGGGCGGAGCTAACTCCGACTGACCAGGCCGCGATAGGCTCTCCCACTTCTGAGCCTGCCACCCTGGTTGGTGGGAGATGGTGTCAGTCGAACAGGTCTGGCCTCAGGTGTGGATTGATTAATCCCAGGAGTATACCTAGACGTAGTACCTGGCAGATCCCTAACAAGTACATTCGGGTATATGTAATATGTGAGGAGTACATCAGGGTATATGTAATCGGTGAGGAGTACATCAGGGTATATGTAATCTGTGAGGAGTACATCAGGGTATATGTAATCTGTGAGGAGTACATCAGGGTATATGTAAGATGTGAGGAGTACATCAGTGTATATGTAATCTGTGAGGAGTACATCAGGGTATATGTAGTCTGTGAGGGGTACATCAGGGTATATATAAGATGTGAGGAGTACATCAGGGTATATGTAAGATGTGAGGAGTACATCAGGGTATATGTAATCTGTGAGGGGTACATCAGGGTATATATAAGATGTGAAGAGTACATCAGGGTATATGTAAGATGTGAGGAGTACATCAGGGTATATGTAATATGTGCGGAGTACATCAGGGTATATGTAATATGTAAAGAGTACATTAGGGTATATGTAATATGTGAGGAGTACATCAGGGTATATGTAATATGTGCGGTGTACATCAGGGTATATGTAAGCTGTGAGGAGTACATCAGGGTATATGTAAGATGTGAGGAGTACATCAGTGTATATGTAATCTGAGGAGTACATCAGGGTATATGTAATATGTGAGGAGTACATCAGGGTATATGTAATATGTGAGGAGTACATCAGGATATAGGTAATATGTGAGAAGTATATCAGGGTATATGTAATATGTGAGGAGTACATCAGGGTATATGTAATATGTGAGGAGAACATCAGGGTATATGTAAGCTGTGAGGATTACATCAGGGTATATGTAAGCTGTGAGGAGTACATCAGGGTATATGTAAACTGTGAGGAGTACATCAGGGTATATGTAATCTGTGAGGAGTACATCAGGGTATATGTAATATGTGAGGAGTACATCAGGGTATATGTAAGATGTGAGGAGTACATCAGGGTATATGTAATATGTGAGGAGTACATCAGGGTATATGTAATCTGTGAGGAGTACATCAGGGTAAATGTAATATGTGAGGAGTATATCAGGGTATATGTAATATGTGAGGAGTACATCAGGGTATATGTAAGATGTGAGGAGTACATCAGGGTATATGTAATATGTGAGGAGTACATCAGTGTATATGTAAGATGTGAGGAGTACATCAGGGTATATGTAATATGTGAGGAGTACATCAGGGTATATGTAATCTGTGCAGAGAACATCAGGGCATAATAAGAGGGTATAATAATGCGGTAAATAAATAATAATTCATAGATGAGAAAACTTCACAGTAGGGGAGACTTAGATGTGGGCTTGAATAGCACCCTGGAAAACGAAACTCTAGCAGCTCTAGAGGAGTTATTACAAGAACAAATTTCCCCTCAACAAGGTGGGTTTCCAACCTCGATAGTCCCTAGGTCAACAAGGTTTCCCCCCATGTCCCTGTGTCCACAAGTGGAGATTTTCACTAAACTTGTGATGGAGGACTTCCAACAAATTTCAATTATTAAACAGTATGACAATTTGACAGCAAATCAAAGGTCAGCTTTGAAACAACTACAATCTTATAAAGATGTGGTATATAAACCAGCGGACAAGGGGGGGAACATTGTGATCTGGCCAACTAACCTCTATGAGAGGGAGGCTTTCCGTCAGCTGAGGGATAAACGGACATATGAGAAACTCATATAATCCGATGAGTACCTACTCCTCTGAATTGGGTAAAATATTGAATAGAGCCTTGGAGAAAGGGATAATCCCAAAAAAGGTGTTTGATGGCCTTATGGTCCAATACCCTAGAATTCCTAC
Organism: Rhinoderma darwinii; assembly: GCF_050947455.1. Classification (NCBI taxonomy): domain Eukaryota; kingdom Metazoa; phylum Chordata; class Amphibia; order Anura; family Rhinodermatidae; genus Rhinoderma; species Rhinoderma darwinii. The sequence goes on from NW_027464505.1 coordinate 94,005, forward strand.
TTTCTATCTGCTACCCAAGGTTCACAAAAACGCATTTGAACCCCCGGGGAGACCTATAGTTTCGGGGATAGAGGGCCTATGTGACCCGATATGCAGGTTTATTGATTTTTACCAAAAACCCTTGGTTGAAACGTTGCCCTCTCACATAAAGGACACAACTGACATGCTTACAAGAATTGATGGGATAATATTGGAGTCGGATATGCTGTTGGTAACGGCTGATGTCGAGTCACTATACACAAGCATTCGACACCAAGACGGGGTGAAGGCGGTCCGCTTCTTCTTGGAGATGAGCAACTGGGACAGCCAGATGAGAGATTTGATTATTGAACTTTTAGAATTTATTCTTACCCACAATCTCTTCGTGTTCAAGTATACCTTCTATGTACAAAAGCAGGGCACTGCGATGGGTGCGGCGTGTGCTCCGGCATATGCGAACCTGTTTCTCGGTTTCTGGGAGAGACAGGTTCTGCAGGGTGACGGCGCCCACACCGCTGACCATGTGCAGTGCTGGTTGCGCTACATAGATGATGTACTTATCATTTGGCAAGGTACGGAACAACAGCTGATTGAGTTCATGGAGGTACTGAATGTGAATACATTCAATATCAAATGGACATATACCTGTGATAGATATAGAGTGGATTTTTTTGGATGTGACAATTGAGGCTGATACAGAGGGAGTATTACAGACTGATGTCTATAGAAAGGAGACGTCGGTCAATTCCCTTCTGCACGCTACCTCAGCACATCCACATTCCACTACTAGGGCTGTCCCAGTTGGTCAATTTCTGAGAATGAAGCGGATCTGCTCTTCTGAGGATAAATTTGAAGAGCAATCACAGGACCTCAAAGAGAGATTTCTAGCCAGGGGATATAGCCACAGATGCATCAAGCAGGGATACAGTCGTGCCAAAAATACGGAACGAAAGAACCTGTTACATTCGACAGGTATAAAAAAGAAAGATCAGAAGGATAATAAAATTAGATTCATCTCCACTTTTAACAACCAGTGGCAAATGCGATCAGTTCTGGAGAAACATTGGCCGATTTTACATACAGAACCTGCATTCTCAAAGGCTTTACCAACTAATCCTCAGATGACGGCTAGAAGGAATAAAAATCTGAGAGACTTATTGGTGAAGAGCCATTATGTACCATTACAATCTAATCCTTTCTCTACACGAGGCCCTATTCAGGGGTGTTACCCCTGTGGTGACTGTGTGGCATGTGCCAACATAGTGCGGACAACCTCTTTTAATTCCGTTAAAAACAAACGTCATTTTAAAATCCTGCATTATATATCATGCAGCACAACCCATGTTATTTACTACGCAACATGTGGATGCCCAAAGGTCTACGTTGGCTTAACATCTAGACAACTCAGGGTCCGGATTCGTGAACATGTGAGGGATATCCTGGCTGCGAAGGATGTCAGCGATTTAACACTTTTGAAGACTATCCCGAAACATTTTAAATTACACCATGGATGTGACCCTAAAACCTTTTTGGCGTGGGGCATAGACATGGTACATTGTGGTGTTAGAGGGGGAAATGCGAATAAGATCTTGGCACAAAAGGAGTGCAGATGGATCACTACCCTTGGAACTATGACCCCCCTAGGTCTTAATGAGAAATTGAGCTTCTCTGTTTTTCTATAAAATATAAATAATGGTAGCCTCGTCCATTGCAAATAAAATATTTTAGGCGATTTTAATTTATACTATATACATGTCCTACCTTGATTTGCTATTAACTGCATATTCTTGTGTCCAGGTTTAGATTCTGTTGAACTTTTTCCAATGTGAGGTGTTCTTCCGGACGGCTGTGACGTTATTGGAAACATCTGGAAAATAAATATTCGATTTATCACAGATTGATATAGTGATGAGAGAACGAACATTCAGTCCTTATACTAAAATATGTCTGAAACAAATATCTTGTATGTTACTTCATGATGCTACTCTTTTGAATATTATTGTAACAATTTCCCCTCCCCCCCCCCTTTTTTTGTTCTTAATTATTGATTTAATATGTGCTTTTTCTGTACACTATAGAGATATACTCTGTATTTTATAATAAACAGTATAATTTCACTTTTTCACCCCCCCCTTTTTCTTTTCACTTAGTCACGATTCACGATTTACGTTTATTCCACATATTTGCTGTATTTAATATTTATATATATATTTATTTCACTGACTTATTGTCACTTTATATCTTAACTCATTTTTTCGTTATAATTTTTATAACGATTTATGATGTGATTATTATGAGTAATATTTTCACTTTTTTTCACTGTTCTGCATATATTCTTATTATTTTTTGAATATACCTAGTTTTGTCCATTTTCATATCACTTTTTCACATTTTTACATTGTACACTTTATGTTTGCGTTATGTTTCGCTGATATATATAATTTGCCCTGGGGCATCTCCTTTTTTTACATGTATCATAAGGGGTATATACCGTGTGAGTTTTTCCAGAGGAGTAGCATCGATCACTAATAGAGATAGAGACATACGTAGTTGTAAGATACTTACCTCACTTTGGGGCTGCGCATGCTGCAGGGATGTCGGGTCTGTCCCTCGGTCTCCTCTCTTCAATACGCCGTCTGTGCGCTTGCGCCATCTCCATGGAGACGCGTCTTTGGAGACGCGCGGGCGCAACAGCGGTGTGACGACAGGCGATCGAGGTATTGTGACCTTTGACACAATCTCGCGCATGCGCCGTGGACCAATGAGGAGTGAATCTACACGGAACGTTCAATCTAGTATGATGAGGGACAATATATAAGGAGGACAGGATATAGTTTAGATTATACCCCCTGAGGAAGCTAGAACAGCGAAACGCGCGTTGGGGTGTTATTCTTTGTTACGTGGACCACGTGGATCGCAGGCTCACCATTACATTTATGGGTAAGATCTGATTTATTGGCTCCTTCTGGTTTTTTCCAGATTGGCAATCTTTTCACCACTGGGTACATTCACGGTATATTCCCTTTGGATATATGGCACCGGGGATTTCCTCGGAGTACTTTATTTAGACGGCCAAGTGATACGCTCATTATATGTGGAGACATGACTGTGTGATTTTGTAGCATGATGGGCAGCAGATTATATTGATAATGCACTATTGCAGCTTACTTACTGACGTCATGGGTTTTTTGTATACTACTTTTGTCTATCACATATATGCCCTTGTGTTATGTATACCATCTCCCTTTGGTAAGGTATAGCATTTATACCATTCCTGCGATTCAATATACTGTGGAGTGATCCATATATAACTTTCCTTTTTTTAGAAACCTCGCTTTGTTTATAAATACGTATGTTATATGGTGATATATTTATATGCAATAACATTTATTTTTTACATTATGTGTAGCCTTGTGACTCTTGGTTCTCAATTTCTTTATATGATGTAGTGGAGTCCTGCTACTCTTTGATTTGACATTTTGGGGGTACTGTGTACATATATGTTGGTCGTACCTAACCGCTTACTCTCTCCTGTGAGACATTTATTCATAATAGATGTGTGGCCGGTGTCGCACTGATAAATGGTGTCGGATCTTATCCGCTTTTAGAAAACACTGCACATTTTGTATCTCCATAATCTGAGAGCCAGAACTTCTTTATTTTTTCTCCACCGGAGCCGCGTGAGGGCTTATTTGTTGCGGGACAATCTGTACTTTTCATTGGTACCATTTTGGGGTACATGCAATTTTTTTGATCACTTTTTATTACATTTTTTTGCAAGCCGGGTGACCAAAAACAAGCAATTCTGAGAATGTTTTTTAGTTTATTTTTTGCGGCGTTCACCGTGCACTATAAATGACCATTATATTTTATTCTGCGGGTCGGTACGATTACGGCGACACCAGATGTATATAGGGTCTTTTATGTTTTGCAGCGTTTGCGCAATAAAATCACTTTTTTATAAAATAATTTATTTTCTGTGTCACCATATTCTGAGAGCCATAACTTTTTTATTTTTCCGTCAAAAAAGCTGTGTAATGGATTGTTTTTTGCGGGACGGGTTGTAGTTTTTATCGGTATTATTTTCGGGTACATCCGACTTTTTGATCACTTTTTATTCTCTATTTTGGGAGGGGTGGTGACCAAAAAATAGCGATTCTGGTGTCGTTTTTTATTGATTTTTTTTGGGGTGTTCATCGTGCGGGAAAAATAACATTATAGTTTTATAGTTGGGGTCGTTACGAACGCGGTGATAACAGATATGTGTACTTTTTTTAACGGGTTTATTTTTTTTCTATAATAAAAGTCTTATTATAGGCAAAAAAAGCATTTAGTGTTTATAGAACTTCTAACTTTTATTTTTACACTTTTTTTAAAACATTTTTATTATCTTTTTTTTTACTTTTTTCACTTGTCCCACTAGGGGACACTTAGACTTGCAGCTCTGATCGCTGCTAGAGTACATTACACTACACACGTAGTGTGATGTACTCTAACTGTCATTGTGACGTGACTGTCACACTGACAGGAAGCCTCAGAGGAGCGGCCGGAGGCTGCTCCTCCGAGGCTTCCGTACATGGCAACCCAGAGGTCATTGTCTGACCTCCGATTGCCGTGACAAGCATCGGTAGTCCCCACGATCACTTCGTGGGGGCTGCTGATGTGCTTCAAACCACTTAAATGCGGCGACGGCAATCCGTCGCCGCATTTATGGGGTTAATTGCCGAAATCAGCGGCGATGGTCCGCTTACCGGCAAGGCTGGAGTGTCAGCTGTCGGGGACAGCTGACTTCCCGGTTCCCGGACACTGTCCGTTAGGACAGTGTGCGCCGGGAACTACTCCGCAATAGTACGTCTGGATGCGGGAACTAACCCCTCTGCAGGACGTACTATTGCGGAGCAGCGCGTGAAGAGGTTAAAAAAACGTCCCAAGAAGTGATATGCACTTCTTTTGGCGGGCGTCTTTTTACGGGCGTCTTTTTACGTGCTACGTACATACACACTCAGCAATGCTACTTATACACACACACACACACACACACACACACACACACACACACACACTCAGCTCTGCTGCACAGACACACACTCAGCTCTGCTGCACAGACACACACTCAGCGCTACTACACAGACACACACTCAGCACTGCTACTTATACACACACACACACACACACACACACACACACACACACTCAGCTCTGCTGCACAGACACACACTCAGCTCTGCTGCACAGACACACACTCAGCGCTACTACACAGACACACACTCAGCACTGCTACATACAGACACACACTGTAATGACCGGGGGTAGGGAAACAGACAAGTGAGCCCTAATCTACCCGCCACTCAGTCCCTGCCTACTTGCAACGACCCGCCCTAGGCGACAGGTTACAACTGGGCGACGGTCCCTACGCTCAATAAGTGCACGACAGACAGACAAGGGAACACAGAAGCTAAGGGAAATGGGGCCGTTGCCCACGGAAACGCCGTGAGCAACAAGAGTGGTGAACGAGCCGAGTCAAACCAGGAGTGTACGAGGTACCAAACGCAGAGCAGGAGAGTAGTGAACAAGCCGAGTCAACCAGGAGTGTACGAGGTACCAAACGCAGAGCAGGAGAGTAGTCAGTAAGCCAGGGTCAATATGAAGCAAGGACAAATAGTTCAAGAAGCTGCAGCAGGGCAAGGAAACCAAACGAGAAGAATCACAAGCAAGGAGGAACAGGAAAGGCAGGTATAAATAGACAGAGGGCGGGAGCTAGCTCCGTCTGGCCAGGCTGTGATAGGATGGCAGGCTTAGGAGTGGGAGAGCCTGAGTGGTGGAAGATGGAGTCAGTCTCACAGACATAGAAGCAGGTGCAGACTGATTACCTATGGGCGATGATACAGAAGCTGTGCCTGGCAGATCCTTTACACACACACTCAGCACTGCTACATACGGACACACACAGACGTGCTACATACATACACACAGTCAGCACTACTACATACATACACACACAAACACTCAGCACTATTACACAGACACACTCAGCTCTGCTACACAGACACTCAGCTCTGCTACACAAACACACTCAGCTCTGCTACACAGACACACTCAGCTCTGTTACACAGACACACTCAGCTCTGCTACACAGACACATACTTAGCTCTACTACACAGACACACACAGTCAGCACGGCTACATACAGAAACACACACACTCAGTACTGCTACATACAGACACACACAGCACTGCTACATACATACACACGGTCAGCACTGTTACATACATCGACACTCAACACTGCTACACACACACAAACACACACTCAGAACTCCTACATACATACACATACACACTCAGCTCTGCTACACAGACACTCACTCAGCTCTGCTACACAGACACACACACTCAGCTCTACTACACAGACACACACACTCAGCTCTACTACATCTGACAAGCTTAGCTCCGCACACCGTCCACACTGACAATACATCTAGCGCCAGGGGGGGGGCCGGGGGTCCGCCAGGGGGGGGTAGTCGGGGGTCACGAGAGCGGGTGTCTGTGAGAGGGGGACAGACAGAGACACACACTCAGCTATACTACATCTGACAAGCTTAGCTTCGCACACTGTCCACACTGACAATACATCTAGCGACAAGGGGGCAGGGGCCCTACGGGGGGCCGTCGGAGGTCACGAGAGCGGGGGTCTGTGAGAGAAAGGGATAGACAGACACACACACACACACACCTTACATGCAGTGCAGCCGGTCTTCATAATGGCGCCTGCTATCTCCCTACAAACAGCTTCTCTGCTGTGTGACTCTGACCTGCGTCTGTGCAGTACAGAGCCAGATAGCAGAGGCAATGGACAGGAGCCGTTCATTGTGTCCTATGCATTGTGCTGCCGTATTCCATCTCTGTATGTGTCGTTAATCAACACATACAGAGATGGAAAAAAAAATCGGCAGAGAAATTATAGAAGTAAAAGTATGAATACATTAAAAAGTAGAAAGTGACAACACAAATAAATAATTTATTTCTTTACATTATATTAAAAGCAATATAATAATAATAATAATAAATAAAAATCATGACACCTTCCCTATAAAATGTTGGCCTTAACCTGCCTATTGTAGGTCTTTAGGGCCAAGCATTTTTGGATTTTTCATCCTCACATTCCAAGAGTCATATTATTTTCATTTTTCCATCAATGTAGGAGCGCCTGTTTTTGTGTGGCAAGTTGTATTTTTCAATGCCACTATTTGGGGGTACATAACATTTTTTCATTAGCTTTTCATTTTGGGACGAAAGAAAGAAAAACCCCCACAATTCCACCATTTGTTTTTGATTTATTTTTTTTACCATACATCAAAATGTTACTTTATTCAATGTGTCTGCATGATTATGGTAATACCAAATATAAATTTTTTTATGTTTTATTACTTTTACACAATAAAAACATGTTTTATGGAAAAAAAAGTCATTTTTGTGTTGATGCATTCCGAAATACATAACTTTTTATATTTTTCATAGATAGAACTGTATGAGGGCTTGTTTTTTGCGGGATGAGTTGTAGTTTTCATTGGTACCATTTTGGAGTACATATAATTTCTTGACTAATTTTTATTTAAAAAAAATTGTGGAACAATTTTTTAAAAATTTTATTTTTAATTAAAATAGTCTTTTTTTAAAACGGCTTACCGCCTGCACCACGTAAATTAACAAGCTAATAGACTGGTCCCCGCACCTGCAGCCTGTCAATTTACGCGCTGTATTTAATAGAACAGCGTGCTTCTGCACACAATGCCATTTGCAGGATCGGGGTGTCACACTGCCAGCTCCATCCTGTACTGTGAATTTATCAGTTCCCGGTCACAAAAACCCTAAACACAGTTTGTAGTGATTTACATGGGGAAACGGCAGGGAACACACAGATCATGTGTCCTCTGCTAACCTGTGCCACCACAGTAAGGGCAGATACAGACGGACGTTGCGTTTTTGCGCGCGCAAACAACGCAGCGTTTTGCGCGCGCAAAAACCATTTGACAGCTCCGTGTGTCATCCGTGTATGATGCGCGGCTGCGTGATTTTCGCGCAGCCGCCATCATAGAGATGAGGCTAGTCGACGCCCGTCACTGTCCAAGGTGCTGAAAGAGCTAACTGATCGGCAGTAACTCTTTGAGCACCCTCGACAGTGAATGCCGAACACAATATACAGCAACCTGTTAAAAAAAAAAGAAAAAGTTGGTACTTACCCGAGAACTTCCCGGCCGTTGCCTTGGTGACGCGTCCTTGGTGACACGCCTCTCTTGACATCGGGCCCCACCTCCCTGGATGGCGCGGCAGTCCATGTGACCGCTGCAGCCTGTGCTTGGCCTGTGATTGGTTGGAGCTGTCACTTGGACTGAATTGTCATCCCGGGAGGTCAGACTGGAGGAAGAAGCCGGGAGTTATCGGTAAGTGAGAACTTCGTTTTTTTTACAGGTTCATGTTTATTGGGATCGGTAGTCACTGTCCATGGTGCTGAAACAGTTTAACTCTTTCAGCACCCTGGACAGTGACTATCTCCTGACGTCGCGTACCGGAAATTTTTTTGCCGGGTTCATCTCAAAGACACTCCATTTGGATGTTTGAAATTCATCCTTTTGACAGCTGGTGCGCTGTTTCAGTCGGTTCGCACGTAAGTGTTTCCGTGCGACCTGCGTGGTTTTCACGCACCCATTGACTTCAATGGGTGCGTGAAATACGCGGAGATATTGAACCGGTCGCGTTTTTTGCGCAGCAGTCAAACGCTGCGCAAAAAGCACGGACTGTCTGTACTGCCCCATAGACTTGTATTGGTCTTTGCGTGGCGCGTGAAAACCACGCGGCCCGCACGGACCGAATACACGTTCGTGTGAATCCCCCCTAAAAATAATAATAATAATAAATCATAAAAACAGTAAACCATAACTATACGTTTAGCAGCAATTTCCCACATTTTCAATAACATTTCAAAAGTCTATTTTTAGGGAACAGTTCAGTCCTGACGAGGCTTTGAGGGGCTTATATATTAGAAACCCCCATAAATCACCCTATTTCAAAACCGCATTTACAACGCTTTCTAACCCTTTAGGCGTTTCACAGGAACTAAAGCAAAGTGGAGGTGAAATTTACTAATTCAATTATTTTTGCAGAAATTCAATTTGAATCCATTTTATTTTTGTAACACAGCAAGTGATAACAGAGAAACACAACTCAATATTTATTGTCCAGATTCTGCGGTTTTTAGAAATATCCCATATGTGGCCCTAGTGTGCTACTAGACTCAAACACAGGCCTCAGAAACAAAGGAGTACATACTGGGCTTTTGGGCCTTCATTTTACACTCAACATTGCAATTGCAACACCAAGTAGGACAAGCCATAAGGTTATGCAAATCGAGGAAGTAGCAGGTGTCGAAGATCTGCAAATTATCACATTTTCAAGTACCTACGTAGCTCCAATCTGTGGCATGTGGGACAGGCATGAACGCCAGATTGAGAGCAAAGTTTTTCAGCCACATGAAACCTCAAAAATCGGATCAAGTGTTATTTGATGATTGTGCAATGTCTCCTGTTCATTGACGTGCCCGTTATCGCCACTTGTCGCAAACGGAGAGAGACAGAATCCTTGAACTGAGAGACATTGGTTTATCACTCCTGCAGATCGCTACGCACCTAGGCCGAGATGTCAGCACTGTTCAACGTTGAGTGTCCCGGAGGTTAGGAGAAAAACAACGAACGGGAATGACAGAAAGAGGTGCGCGGATGCGAATATATGCACGAACCGATCGTCTGATTGGAAGAATGGCGCATAATGATTGACTCTGTATTGCAAGTGAAATTGGACATCACATCAAAAAGCCTAGGGCCGCAACCAGTGTCGACACAAACCATCAAAAGGCATTTGAACGACATTGGGCTATGAGCCAGACGTGCCATTGACTACACACCACTGCTCTCAAAGGCTATCATGGTGCACAGCAAGACGGCAATGGAGGATGGAATGGAGGTCTATCCTCTTCAGCGATGAGTCCTGCTTTTGTCTCGGGCACAATGATAGCCGGAAATTGGTCTGAAAACCACGTAGGCAATGCCATGAAGAGGCCTTCACAAGGGAACGTGACACCGGCCCTACTCCCGGGATTATGGTGTGGGGTGGCATAATGTACAGTAGCCTGACCCCTCTAGTCTTCATTTCAGGTAAACGAACAGTTCGGCGTTACATTCATTTGGTTGTGGAGCAATTTCTCCAAAGTGTCCCAGAAGCCAGTTTTCAACAGAACAATGCCAGGCTGCATGTTGCTCATGCTACTGTGAGCAGCCTGTGTGGCCTAAACGTGCTACCATGGCCTGCAGCGTCTTTTGGACTTGTCTCCCATCTAGCACCTCTGGGACGTCATTGGACAGCAAATGCAAGGGAGCTGCCAACAGCCAATCTTGATAATTTGCGTGCTCAAGTGCATTCAGCGTGGCATAACAGCTATTAATAACCTCATTGATAGAATGCCAAGGCATGTACGTACGTGTATTTCTGCACTTGGCGCTCATACTCGGCACAGAATAAATCAAGGCGTTTGGAATATTTTGTTTCCATTTTTTTATCATTTGCATATTATTAACATGTCGATCGATCCTGTGATTTCCACAATTCCAAAACGTTTCCTCCTTGGTGTTGCAATTTTAATGTTGAGGAATCGGATATAGGTGTAACCCGTCAGTGTAATCCTGCCTGTGATGATACTGAGAGGACTGCTGAGAAGTGATCTCTAAAGAACAGGAAGGATCAGTCTCTTATAAATGGTGGATCCTGTGTTATCTATATATAGGTGTAACCCGTCAGTGTAATCCTGCCTGTGATGATACTGAGAGGACTGCTGAGAAGCGATCTCTAAAGAACAGGAAGGATCAGTCTCTTATAAATGGTGGATCCTGTGTTATCTATATATAGGGGTTATCTGTCAGTGTAATCCTGCCTGCGATGATAAAGAGATGACTGCTGAGAAGTGATCTCTAAAGAACAGGAAGGATCAGTCTCTTATAAATGGTGGATCCTGTGTTATCTATATATAGGGGTTACCTGTCAGTGTAATCCTGCCTGAGATGATAATGAGGTGACTGCTGAGAAGCGATTTCTACAATATTGTCACAATACCAGAATTTGGACTTCGATACCGATACTTCGTGTAGAATTACAATTTGAGATACCAAAACGATACTTTGCTAACAATAATAATAAAATAAAAAAAACCCCAAAAATAAAAAGTCCTTCCAATTTCTGATTTGAGGCTCATGGTCTTATGAATTTTGAACCTCCATTAATGTAATTAATCCCATTATGTAGCTCACAGTCATAATGGGCAACATTGAGTTAATGTGTGAGAGAAGGTGTATGGGCAGCACAGTAGAACAAAAACCTCCAGGGCATAAGGGTGCCGGCCTCCAGGGATCCGACTTGTAAATCCCCAATGGTATACAAATGTAAGGAGAAAGAGGCAGCCTGTCCTGCAAGAAACCTGTGATCCTGTCAGCAAGGAGAGATGGTGAGAATCTATGTGTGTCTGTGTGTGTGTATGTGTGTGTATATGTTACAGTGTGTGTGTGTGTGTGTGTGTGTGTGTGTGTGTATGTATGTATATGTATATATATATATATATATATATATGTGTCTACATATTTACCTGTAAGTATATATTCCAGATGTGTGTATGTATAATTGCCTGTATGTCTAAATATCTGTCTCTATGTATGCACAGTATATATGTTCCAGTATGTGCGTGTCTATATATGTGGTTCATATTTGGTTTGTGTAGGGGGCGGCAACAGGGAGTCCCGCACAGGGTGCCATCCAACCTAAGACCAGTCCTGATCATGTGATATCTATATATAGGTGTTACCTGTCAGTGTAATCCTGTCTGTAATGTTAATGAGATGTATGCTGAGAATTGATCTCTACAGAACAGGAAGGATCAGTCTATTATAAGACTCAGTGGCCAGAGGGAAAAATGCAAGATTTTAGGATTATTTTGAAATAAAGATGACTTAAAAGAAAACAAATCTTAAAAATATTTTTAACATAAAAACTTGATTTAAACAATAGGTAATTTTCTGAGTAAGTGGTTAAACGGAGTTTCCTCAGATCCCGGCTGTTAATCACAGCTGGTGCCTCCAAAATCTGATACTAAGCCTAGTGCATGACCGGATTCATAGATCACCTTGTAGAGAACTTCTATGTGCAGTCACAGCTCCCTCAGGTCCTGCACTATGTATAATACAGTGTCTGACGTGTTACTGTAATGTAGAACTAAGGAGGAACCCCACCTTAACAAACCTCCCAATTCACTTTCTAAATTCATTATCACTTACCTCTGGTAACACCTCCTGGAATTTCCTCCTCCACTTCACTGTTATATGGTTGATCGCCCCTCACCCGCTCTTCTTCTTCTTCATCCTCCACTTTAATATCAGTCAGATCTTCCCCCTGATTTCACATATGTAACAATTCAGTACAATACAGCAGAGAGTGCGAAGAATCTAACAGATCAACATAAGAAATCACCAAAATCTATGACCACATCTATGACCGCAGGACCAAAAAGCTCCGCACCCCCTATATAGATCTGGTATACGGCTCAGCTTCATCTACCTGATGATTCTCTGGGACATTGTGATTTTCCTCTGGACAGTCCTGGGAATACAGAGGACTGGGACATCTCTCTGGTGGATTTCTCCTACTGGATCCATCTGTAGGAAACACACAGTGACTGAATACATGACTACTGTATATCTGTCTATATATCAGACACTTCTCTCTACACTTCTATGTTTACTGATCAGAGCCGGAATTACAATGTTGAGGTCCTCACTACCGGTGTCGAGGTCCCTGCACCTTGTAAGCCACAGGCCTAAAGGAGACTGTGCCCTACCAGAGCGAACGGCGGGGCGTAACTGGCTCCCTGCTCCACCATAGTATTTACCTGTATCTGCCTTCTATGGACACAGTTACACATGAAAGTGGCGGGACACAGGGGCCTCTATTTTGAGAGTGCCCTGCAACCCAAAAAAATTGTCAGTGTGTCAAATGCTTATTAGCCTCTTAAAGGCTGTGTACACCTTTATAGACAATATTTCTATATGCTTTTATTAACCCCTTCACAACGGCCATACAGCAATATTCGTTCAAACCGCTGATGCCCCGGGCAGTTGTCATATAAATAAACATTGGCAGAATGGAAAGGGGTTTAATGTGTGCAGCGCTGCACTTTCCTGTCTGCCGGCTCTCTCCACAAGTGCCGGCACATCTCCCCCTTAGTTTAATCAAACTTATATGCCAAACCCCTGCAGATAGCACCCCAGCACCTGTAGATAGCGCCACTGAAGCTCCCACTAGGAGCAGAATGCTTTGCCAGAGCGTTGCCGTCAACTTGGCTAGGAATTGTGATCCTAGAGGGAGCCCCTGACGTCTCTGTCCATATATGGACAGTCACGACAGGGACTCCTCTGGGAGTGGAATCCACGGCCTATTTTTGACCTGTTTAAGACAGAACCATTTCTCAAGTCTGACGTGTCACTTTAAAGAGGCTCTGTCACCAGATTTTCAAACCCCTATCTCGTATTGCAGCAGATCGGCGCTGCAATGTAGATTACAGTAACGTTTTTTTTTCTTTCAAAAACGAGCATTTTTGGCCAAGTTATGACCATTTTTATATTTATGCAAATGAGCCTTTCTTAAGTACAACTGGGCGTGTTTAAAGTTAAGTCCAAGTCGGCGTGTATTGTGTGCGTACATCTGGGTGTGTTTACTTCTTTTACTAGCAGGGCGTTGTGAATGGAAGTGGATGATGCTGATTCGTCAGCATCATACACTTCCATTCACAACGCCCAGCTAGTAAAACAAGTAAAAACGCCCCGATGTACACACATAATACACGCCGACTTGGACTTAACTTTAAACACGCCCAGTTGTACTTAAGAAAGGCTCATTTGCATAAATATAAAAATGGTCATAACTTGGCCAAAAATGCTCGTTTAAAAAAAACCAAAAAAAACGTTACTGTTATCTACATTGCAGCGCCGATCTGCTGCAATACGAGATAGGGGTTTGAAAATCTGGTGACAGAGCCTCTTTAAGGGTATGTGCACATGGGGCGGATAAGATGTAGATTTTCTGTTCTCCACATAGAGGTGGGACCCCCATATATCAGACATTTATGGCATATCTCTCAGATGAGAAGAGTAAAATGAAGACATTCCCCCCAGACAATGAAGACCTGACTCCTGACAACCTGACACATGACGGATACTGGGGAGACATTGCTGACATCGCACAAGACGTGGTGCACACTATGCAGTCAGTGTTTTGATATGAACTGTGAGGTTCTGCAGCAGCTGAGGTGACATTATATATAAAGGGCACATGCAGTGTGATCTCTTATCATCATGTTATAGCGCAGGTGGAGCAGAGCAGAGTGATACATTGTTTTGTGGGATAAGATTCAGTATAAACTTGTATTTTACTCATTTAACCCCTTCCTGAACAGGACATTTACCGACATAGGGAACACCTGACACCCTGGGCTGGAAACCTGCAAAGGCTGGAAACCTAAGAGAACTGTGATTAAGGCCATTTATATACTTAGATTCTGTGGTCAACAGCGACTGCAGAAACTAAGCTGTAAGAAAGACGGGGGTCCTCCCTGACAGCTCATCGTCCCCACGTGACACGATGGATGGTTGTCATGGCAGCATGGGGGGCAATGAAGGTCCGCCATCTTTCTGCTCCTATAAACCCCTTAATATTAATCACGATATATTGCGATACATTAGTATTACAGTGATTTGTACCGGAGATCTAATCATCACTAGTTCAAGTCCCCCAGAACAGGAATACATTTTTTTTTGAAAAAACAGTAAAATAAAGTTTTCATTTATGAATAAAAATAATTTAAAATGTAAAAAAAAAACCTCCACAAACCCTTTTCCCATTTTTTCTCTAAAGTAACGTAAAAAACATAAACATAACTGGTATCACCGCATCCGTAAGAGTCAGAACGATTACAATATAATGTTATTTACCCGCACGGTGAACACCGTAAAAACATAAACATAACTGGTATCACCGCATCCGTAAGAGTCAGAACGATTACAATATAATGTTATTTACCCGCACGGTGAACACCGTAAAAACATAAACATAACTGGTATCACCGCATCCGTAAGAGTCAGAACGATTACAATATAATGTTATTTACCCGCACGGTGAACACCGTAAAAACATAAACATAACTGGTATCACCGCATCCGTAAGAGTCAGAACGATTACAATATAATGTTATTTACCCGCACGGTGAACACCGTAAAAACATAAACATAACTGGTATCACCGCATCCGTAAGAGTCAGAACGATTACAATATAATGTTATTTACCAGCACGGTGAACACCGTAAAAACATAAACATAACTGGTATCACCGCATCCGTAAGAGTCAGAACGATTACAATATAATGTTATTTAACCCGCACGGTGAACACCGTAAAAACATAAACATAACTGGTATCACCGCATCCGTAAGAGTCAGAACGATTACAATATAATGTTATTTACCAGCACGGTGAACACCGTAAAAACATAAACATAACTGGTATCACCGCATCCGTAAGAGTCAGAACGATTACAATATAATGTTATTTACCCGCACGGTGAACACCGTAAAAACATAAACATAACTGGTATCACCGCATCCGTAAGAGTCAGAACGATTACAATATAATGTTATTTACCCGCACGGTGAACACCGTAAAAAACATAAACATAACTGGTATCACCGCATCCGTAAGAGTCAGAACGATTACAATATAATGTTATTTACCCGCACGGTGAACACCGTAAAAACATAAACATAACTGGTATCACCGCATCCGTAAGAGTCAGAACGATTACAATATAATGTTATTTACCCGCACGGTGAACACCGTAAAAAACATAAACATAACTGGTATCACCGCATCCGTAAGAGTCAGAACGATTACAATATAATGTTATTTACCCGCACGGTGAACACCGTAAAAACATAAACATAACTGGTATCACCACATCCGTAAGAGTCAGAACGATTACAATATAATGTTATTTACCCGCACGGTGAACACCGTAAAAACATAAACATAACTGGTATCACCACATCCGTAAGAGTCAGAACGATTACAATATAATGTTATTTACCAGCACGGTGAACACCGTAAAAACATAAACATAACTGGTATCACCGCATCCGTAAGAGTCAGAACGATTACAATATAATGTTATTTACCCGCACGGTGAACACCGTAAAAACATAAACATAACTGGTATCACCGCATCCGTAAGAGTCAGAACGATTACAATATAATGTTATTTACCCGCACGGTGAACACCGTAAAAACATAAACATAACTGGTATCACCGCATCCGTAAGAGTCAGAACGATTACAATATAATGTTATTTACCCGCACGGTGAACACCGTAAAAAACATAAACATAACTGGTATCACCGCATCCGTAAGAGTCAGAACGATTACAATATAATGTTATTTACCCGCACGGTGAACACCGTAAAAACATAAACATAACTGGTATCACCACATCCGTAAGAGTCAGAACGATTACAATATAATGTTATTTACCCGCACGGTGAACACCGTAAAAACATAAACATAACTGGTATCACCGCATCCGTAAGAGTCAGAACGATTACAATATAATGTTATTTACCCGCACGGTGAACACGGAAAAAACATAAACATAACTGGTATCACCGCATCCGTAAGAGTCAGAACGATTACAATATAATGTTATTTACCCGCACGGTGAACACCGTAAAAACATAAACATAACTGGTATCACCGCATCCGTAAGAGTCAGAACGATTACAATATAATGTTATTTACCCGCACGGTGAACACCGTAAAAACATAAACATAACTGGTATCACCACATCCGTAAGAGTCAGAACGATTACAATATAATGTTATTTACCCGCACGGTGAACACCGTAAAAACATAAACATAACTGGTATCACCGCATCCGTAAGAGTCAGAACGATTACAATATAATGTTATTTACCCGCACGGTGAACACCGTAAAAACATAAACATAACTGGTATCACCACATCCGTAAGAGTCAGAACGATTACAATATAATGTTATTTACCCGCACGGTGAACACCGTAAAAACATAAACATAACTGGTATCACCGCATCCGTAAGAGTCAGAACGATTACAATATAATGTTATTTACCCGCACGGTGAACACCGTAAAAACATAAACATAACTGGTATCACCACATCCGTAAGAGTCAGAACGATTACAATATAATGTTATTTACCCGCACGGTGAACACCGTAAAAACATAAACATAACTGGTATCACCGCATCCGTAAGAGTCAGAACGATTACAATATAATGTTATTTACCAGCACGGTGAACACCGTAAAAACATAAACATAACTGGTATCACCACATCCGTAAGAGTCAGAACGATTACAATATAATGTTATTTACCCGCACGGTGAACACCGTAAAAACATAAACATAACTGGTATCACCGCATCCGTAAGAGTCAGAACGATTACAATATAATGTTATTTACCCGCACGGTGAACACCGTAAAAACATAAACATAACTGGTATCACCGCATCCGTAAGAGTCAGAACGATTACAATATAATGTTATTTACCCGCACGGTGAACACCGTAAAAACATAAACATAACTGGTATCACCGCATCCGTAAGAGTCAGAACGATTACAATATAATGTTATTTACCCGCACGGTGAACACCGTAAAAACATAAACATAACTGGTATCACCGCATCCGTAAGAGTCAGAACATGCAAAAAAGCCAAGGTCTGAACATGTAGGACCCCTAGATAATGGTAATGGGGAGTTGATCACAGGGGATCAAGAGAAGGCAGAGTTACTAAATGGGTTCTTTAGCTCTGTATATACAACAGAAGAAGGAGCAGCTGATGTAGCCGGTGCCAGTGCTGTTAATATATCAGTTGATATACTGAATTGGATGAATGTAGAGATGGTCCAAGCTAAATTAAATAAAATAAATGTGCACAAGGCTCCGGGACCAGATGGGTTACACCCTGGAGTTCTTAAAGAGCTTAGTTCAGTTATTTCTGTCCCCCTTTTCATAATATTCAGAGAATCTCTAGTGACTGGTATAGTGCCAAGGGACTGGCGCAGGGCAAATGTGGTGCCTATTTTCAAAAAGGGCTCTAGGTCTTCCCCGGGTAATTATAGACCAGTAAGCTTAACATCCATCGTGGGGAAAATGTTTGAGGGGCTATTGAGGGACTATATACAGGATTATGTGACAATAAATAGCATTATAAGTGACAGCCAGCACGGTTTTACTAAGGACAGAAGTTGTCAAACTAACCTAATCTGTTTTTATGAAGAGGTGAGCAGAAGTCTAGACAGAGGGGCCGCTATGGATTTAGTGTTTTTGGACTTTGCAAAGGCATTTGACACTGTCCCCCATAGACACCTAATGGGTAAATTAAGGACTATAGGTTTAGAAAATATAGTTTGTAATTGGATTGAGAATTGGCTCAAGGACCGTATCCAGAGGGTTGTGGTCAATGATTCCTTCTCTGAATGGTCCCCGGTTATAAGTGGTGTACCCCAGGGTTCAGTGCTGGGACCACTATTATTCAACTTATTTATTAATGATATAGAGGATGGGATTAATAGCACTATTTCTATTTTTGCAGATGACACCAAGCTATGTAATATAGTTCAGACTATGGAAGATGTTCATGAATTACAGGCAGATTTAAACAAACTAAGTGTTTGGGCGTCCACTTGGCAAATTAAGTTTAATGTAGATAAATGTAAAGTTATGCATCTGGGTACCAACAACCTGCATGCATCATATGTCCTAGGGGGAGCTACACTGGCGGATTCACTTGTTGAGAAGGATCTGGGTGTACTTGTAAATCATAAACTCAATAACAGCATGCAGTGTCAATCAGCTGCTTCAAAGGCCAGCAGGATATTGTCGTGTATTAAAAGAGGCATGGACTCGCGGGACAGGGATGTAATAATGCCACTTTACAAAGCATTAGTGAGGACTCATCTAGAATATGCAGTTCAGTTCTGGGCTCCAGTTCATAGAAAGGATGCCCTGGAGTTGGAAAAAATACAAAGAAGAGCAACGAAGCTAATAAGGGGCATGGAGAATTTAAGTTATGAGGAAAGATTGAAAGAATTAAACCTATTTAGCCTTGAAAAAAGAAGACTAAGGGGGGACATGATTAACTTATATAAATATATTAATGGCACATACAAAAAATATGGTGAAATCCTGTTCCTTGTAAAACCCCCTCAAAAGACAAGGGGGCACTCCCTCCGTCTGGAGAAAAAAAGGTTCAACCTGCAGAGGCGACAAGGCTTCTTTACAGTGAGAACTGTGAATTTATGGAATAGCCTACCGCAGGAGCTGGTCACAGCAGGGACAGTAGATGCTGCAAAAAAGGGTTAGATAATTTCCTAGAACAAAAAAATATTAGCTCCTATGTGTAGAAATTTTTCCTTCCCTTTTCCCTTCCCTTGGTTGAACTTGATGGACATGTGTCTTTTTTCAGCCGTACTAACTATGTAACTATGTAACTATGTAACTATGATTACAATATAATGTTATTTACCCGCACGGTGAACACCGTAAAAACATAAACATAACTGGTATCACCGCATCCGTAAGAGTCAGAACGATTACAATATAATGTTATTTACCCGCACGGTGAACACCGTAAAAAACATTTTTAAAAAATAAAAAAACACTAGCAGCTCTAAAAAAAAAAAAAAAAAAAAAAAAAAAGAAGATCAAAAACTGCAGCTCATCCTACAAAAAATAAGCCCTCACTCCGCTACATCGACGGAAAAATAAAAAAAGTTCTGGTTCTGATTATACAGTTTTTTTTTTTTCCAAGGACAATTAGGGTGTGGCTTCTTTGGTGGGTGTCTTATAGGGCGTGGTATATCTCATGGGTCTGGCTAATGGGGCATGGTTTTCTTCCCAGAATTTCTGCATCCAAATAAGCAAACAAAACCGTCTGCACTAGTTTGGCTGACAACCACTATGGTGGCCGGTATCTCTCTGGTTATCTGGTTTTTACAGGCAGGTGATGTCTCACTTTATCACTAGGGCGAGGTGATATGTGCTGACCACTACTGGCAGCGTAAATACCAGCGCAGATAGTGTCACACTGTAGATGGTGTGCTCCTTGTAGATGGTGCTCCACACTGCCCCCTGTAGATAATGCCACACACAGCCCACTATAGATAGGACCACACACTGCTCCTTGTAGATATTACCACACACGCCGCTCCCTGTAGATATTACCACACACGCCGCCCCTTGTAGATATTACCACACACGCCGCCCCTTGTAGATATTACCACACACGCCGCTCCCTGTAGATATTGCCACACACGCCGCTCCCTGTAGATATTGCCACACACGCCGCTCCCTGTAGATATTGCCACACACGCCGCTCCCTGTAGATATTGCCACACACGCCGCTCCCTGTAGATATTGCCACACACGCCGCTCCCTGTAGATATTGCCACACACGCCGCTCCCTGTAGATAGGGCCACACACGCCGCCCCCTGTAGATAGGGCCACACACAGCCCCCCTGTAGATAGGGCCACACACAGCCCCCCTGTAGATAGGGCCACACACAGCCCCCCTGTAGATAGGGCCACACACAGCCCCCCTGTAGATAGGGCCACACACAGCCCCCCTGTAGATAGGGCCACACACAGCCCCCCTGTAGATAGGGCCACACACAGCCCCCCTGTAGATAGGGCCACACACAGCCCCCCTGTAGATAGGGCCACACACAGCCCCCCTGTAGATAGGGCCACACACAGCCCCCCTGTAGATAGGGCCACACACAGCCCCCCTGTAGATAGGGCCACACACAGCCCCCCTGTAGATAGGGCCACACACAGCCCCCCTGTAGATAGGGCCACACACAGCCCCCCTGTAGATAGGGCCACACACAGCCCCCCTGTAGATAGGGCCACACACAGCCCCCCTGTAGATAGGGCCACACACAGCCCCCCTGTAGATAGGGCCACACACAGCCCCCCTGTAGATAGGGCCACACACAGCCCCCCTGTAGATAGGGCCACACACAGCCCCCCTGTAGATAGGGCCACACACAGCCCCCCTGTAGATAGGGCCACACACAGCCCCCCTGTAGATAGGGCCACACACAGCCCCCCTGTAGATAGGGCCACACACAGCCTCCCTGTAGATAGGGCCACACACAGCCCCCCTGTAGATAGGGCCACACACAGCCCCCCTGTAGATAGGGCCACACACAGCCCCCCTGTAGATAGGGCCACACACAGCCCCCCTGTAGATAGGGCCACACACAGCCCCCCTGTAGATAGGGCCACACACAGCCCCCCTGTAGATAGGGCCACACACAGCCCCCCTGTAGATAGGGCCACACACAGCCCCCCTGTAGATAGGGCCACACACAGCCCCCCTGTAGATAGGGCCACACACAGCCCCCCTGTAGATAGGGCCACACACAGCCCCCCTGTAGATAGGGCCACACACAGCCCCCCTGTAGATAGGGCCACACACAGCCCCCCTGTAGATAGGGCCACACACAGCCCCCCTGTAGATAGGGCCACACACAGCCCCCCTGTAGATAGGGCCACACACAGCCCCCCTGTAGATAGCGCCACACACAGCCCCCCTGTACATAGCGCCACACACAGCCCACCTGTACATAGCGCCACACACAGCCCACCTGTACATAGCGCCACACACAGCCCACCTGTACATAGCGCCACACACAGCCCACCTGTACATAGCGCCACACACAGCCCACCTGTAGATAGGGCCACACACAGCCCCCTTGTAGATAGGGCCACACACAGCCCACTTGTAGATAGGGCCACACACAGCCCACTTGTAGATAGGGCCACACACAGCCCACCTGTACATAGCGCCACACACAGCCCCCTGTAGATAGCGCCACACACAGCCCCCTGTAGATAGCGAGACCAAAAGAGAAAATAAATGCTGAGAAACAAAGAAGTAATGAAAATACAAAAATATTTTATTAACATATAATAAGACATGTAAAAAGAATCCATAAACCCACAGTAAAAACACGGATCCTTGACTGGAGCATTAACCAAACCATGTATCTATATATGAACGGTTAGTGAGACACATGTGTATCCCTTGATGGAAAATAATATGACATGAGTGTGTGAGCGTCTTTGAGAGTATAGTCTATTAAAGTAAATAGGTCAGCTATGTGCATATGTGAATGCAAAGTACTGTAGACTAAATAGAATCACACCCTATAGTCAAAAAATAAGTTAGCAGTACTATGGTACAATAAACGTAACAACACACATGTCATTTATCAATGCAATGGGATCAAACATGCAGAGATTCCGTAATAAGGTAAGTAAAGTACACAAAATAGATGAGGTCTCACATACCCATAATGAATGAACAGAATGAATGCAGCCAAGGTCCACCCCAACGCGCGTTTCGGCGCTAATGCCACACACTGCTCCCTGTAGGGAATGCCACACACTGCTCCCTGTAGGGAATGCCACACATTGCTCCCTGTAGGGAATGCCACACACTGCCCCTTGTAGATTGGGCCACACACAGCCCCCCTGTAGATAGGGCCACACACAGCCCCCCTGTAGATAGGGCCACACACAGCCCCCCTGTAGATAGCGCCACACTCAGTGCCCCTTGTAGATGGCGCTCAACACTGCCCCTGTAGATAGCGCCACACACAGCCCCCCTGTAGATAGCGCCACACACAGCCCCCCTGTAGATAGGGCCCCATACAGCCCCCCTGTAGATAGGGCTCCATACAGCCCCCCTGTAGATAGGGCCCCATACAGCCCCCCTGTAGATAGGGCCCCATACAGCCCCCCTGTAGATAGGGCCCCATACAGCCCCCCTGTAGATAGGGCCCCATACAGCCCCCCTGTAGATAGGGCCCCATACAGCCCCCCTGTAGATAGGGCCCCATACAGCCCCCCTGTAGATAGGGCCCCATACAGCCCCCTGTAGATAGGGCCCCATACAGCCCCCCTGTAGATAGGGCCCCATACAGCCCCCCTGTAGATAGGGCCCCATACAGCCCCCCTGTAGATAGGGCCACATACAGCCCCCCTGTAGATATGGCCACACACATCGCACCTGTAGATAGGGACACACACAGCCTACTTGTAGATAGCGCCACACACAGCCCACCTGTAGATAGCGCGACACACAGCCCCCTGTAGATAGCGCCACACTCAGTGCCCCTTGTAGATGGCGCTCCACACTGCCCCCTGCAGATGGCGCCACACACAGCCCCCTGGGACACACACAGCCTACTTGTAGATAGCGCGACACACAGCCCACCTGTAGATAGCGCGACACACAGCCCCCTGTAGATAGCGCCACACTCAGTGCCCCTTGTAGATGGCGCTCCACACTGCCCCCTGCAGATGGCGCCACACACAGCCCCCTGTAGATAGCGCCACACACAGCCCCCTGTAGATCGCGCCACAAACAGTCCTACTGTGGATAGCGCCACAAACAGCCCCCCTGTGGATAGCACCACACCCCCCCCTTGTAGAAAGCACCACACCCTCTTGTAGATTGCTCCACACACAGCCCTCCTGTAGATTGCGCCACACACAGCCCCCTTGTAGGGAGAGCCACACACATCACCTTGTGGATAATGCCACATACCCCCCTTGTAGATAACACCACATACCCCCCTTGTAGATAGCGCCACAAACATCCCCTTGTAGAAAGCGCCACACCCCCCCTTGTACATAGTGCCACAAAGGGCCGGCCAGAACGGTGTGCCATTGCACTGGGTGCATCACTCTAGCAGGTGGAAGGGGGCGCTGCACTGGCTACCTTTCCCCTGCTTGTTTCAGAAGCGCCCGGGCCCGGTGACTCAGCATCCGCCTTTCCGCCCATAGTAGCCATAGCGGCGACACCGGGAATGAGGACGCCCATGCTGCCAGTCGGGATCGGCCCCCCATGGCCGGCGGCACTGCTAGCAGCTGCTACAGCTGTAGCAACGCCACATTCAATAGTGTCTGCGTGATCAGTACACAGGTACTATTAAATACTATAGCAAAGCAGGAAGGTATCTCCCAGCTCTGCTATCTGCTAGCGCCACTGTGTGGCTGGGGATTCCGCTCCTGGATGGAGCGCTTGAGTCATCAAGCGCTCCGTCCAGGAGCGGAATCTCCAGCCACAGGGGGATTCCGCTCTTTCAGGGAGCTACAGTAGCGCTATGTACAGGAAGGGGGGGGGGGTTCTATCACCTACAATGGGGCTGTGTGGCACTATCTACAGGGGAATCTGTGAGTGGTGGGCTGATGGTCATTTAAGTGAGAGTGGCGGGCTGATGGTCTTCAAGTGGTTTTCACCTCTGACCTCCAATTAAAGTTAATAGGAGGCAGAAAATACCTGTGGCGTTCGTTTGGAGCTTTCTTTGCCTACGTCTTTTCCGTTAGCTTCAACGGCTTAAAAAAAAAGTCAAACAACGCTCTCAATTTAAAATCTGCCTTAAAATTCCTGAAGGAATTTTGGGGGGAGTATGGCACTGTCTACATCGGGAGGTGGGGGGCTGTATGGCACTGTCTACAAGGGGGAGGTGAGGGGCTGTATGGCACAATCTACAGGGGGCACTATCTACAAGGGGGGCTGTGTGTGTGCCAGCGAGGGGAGGGGGGCATTATAAAATTCCTGAAGGAATTTTGAGGAAGATATTTTCTGCCTTACAAAAAACGCTGTGTGAACATATTCTCAGTGTAGTGCTTGTTTTTAGCTGTTTTCTGTCTTTCTCGAAACAATTTTTGGTAGGGGTGCCCTGAGGAAATTTAATTTTTCCAGTGGTGCCTCGAGTCCGAAAAGGTTGGGAAACTCTGCACTAGGCTACAGGATCACGCCGGCCTACGCAAGGATCCCGTCGCGGAGCAGCTCAGTTCCTCTTGGGAACGGGGCCTAGAGGAGTACAATTTTTTTGTGTTTGGGGCACTGTCTACAAGGAGCAGGTGGGGGGGTTGGGGGGAGTATGTCACTGTCTACATCAGGAGGTGGGGGGCTGTATGGCACTGTCTACAAGGGGGAGGTGAGGGGCTGTATGGCACTGTCTACATGGGGGAGGTGGGGGGCTATATGTCATGATCTACAAGGGGGAGTTGCGGCTCTGTATGGCGCTGTCTACATGGGGGAGGTGGGGGGTTGTATGTCACGATCTACAAGGGGGAGGTGGGGGAATGAACAGCACTGTCTACAAGGGGGAGGTGGTGGGCTGTATGACACTGTCAACAAGGAGGGGTGGCGGATTATGGCACAGTCTACAGGGAGGCTGTATGGCACAATCTAAAGGGGGCACTATCTACAAGGGGGGCTGTGTGTGTGCCAGCGAGGGGAGGGGGGCATTATACTGTGTGAAGGCCACTAATCAGACATTATTCTGTGTAAGGGCACTACAGGGGGAAATCTACTGTGTATGGCACTTAGGGCGCAAAACACTGTGTGGGCAAAATTAGAGGATAAAATACTGTGTCCTTAAAGGGGTAATAATATATTATATTATTAAATATTATTATTATTTTTGGGGCGTGGCCAGCAAGCAGCATGGATAGTCGTATCTGAGCTGAGCTCCCGGGGACCGTAACCTCTCCTGCTGATTATCCTGTCATCCTGGCTGGTAAATCTTTTTACTGGGACCAGACAAACTCTGGGCATACCTCTCCCCCTCGCAGGCTACCTGGGGACATTCTTCGGTGACTTCGTCGGCCCTGCGGACGGAAACAGTGCACGACGGCCTGGTGTTCTGCTGCAGCCTGCACTCGACGTACTTCCACTTGATATTAACCCAGCCCAGGAGACAACGAAGGACTTGCATCCACTTGCATCGGAGGTACACTGTTTATGCCCGACATCTCTTGCTTCTCCCAGGTGTCTTTTGGTCCTCTCTGTCAGACTCCGTGGTCCTGGTTGCATGGGCTTCTGTTCCTCGTGGCGGCTGGTGGTTAATGGTGGCCTGTCTGTGTCTGCAAGGCACGCATGGTGAAACATTCTTTCTCTGTCTCCCCTGACAGCCGGTGAAGGTACAGACCTCAGGGTCAGTTGGGGACGACAGTTTTGATTTCTCTCAAGGGAGACCCTGAGATTCCATTGTTACCAGTATCTGGATGGTGAGTTGCGGCCTAACGGAGCCATTTTGCATATATGCCTGTTATACATCTATGTCACTGATTTGGCTCACCTGCTCACTATACTTTCTGGGACTGCCTGCCTACCCGGTTCTTTGTCTATAGAGCTTACTTACCATATATAACTTCCTACCAGTGTGCCATACTCTGTTAAAAGGAGACTGTATCTGCTGCCTTACTTTTCCTGCTACACTATTGGTGGGGTGAGACCTACCTATTTCAGCTATACTGTGCACCATGCGTAAATCTAAACCTCAGTCTGCAGTGGATAAGCTAAAAGATTTTGCTCGTACTGATCAGGACGAAGATAATTCCTCTCCACGTAAAACGAGATCTATTCACCTCAAAATTAAAGAGGACGATGCCCGACCGAGTGGCGGCATGGATTCCGACACTGAGCCTAAACCTACGTTACGTCAGGTTTCATTGCAACTTCTATCGGCCATTGATGCTTGCAAAACTTCTTTAAACAGGCCAGATTGATGAGATAAACCTTGATGTCAGTTTGCTCCGTCACAACATGCAGAACCTGAGAGGCTGTATGGGAGAGATGGAGGGGCGACTTTCTCAAGTAGAGGACAGGATTGGTCCTCTTGCTACTACCCTGGCTGCTACTACACGGAAGGCGGATGCTTGTCAATCCAAAACTGATGACCTTGAAAATAGACTGCGTCGTAATAATTTACGTATAATTGGCTTACCGGAAAAATCTGAGGGCAAAACTCCTGAACCGTTTATTGAACAATGGCTCAAGACTAACTTAGAGGCGTCAGCCTTTTCCACTTGCTTTGTGGTTGAGAGGGCACATCGTGTTCCGGCTAAGCCGCTGCCTCAAGGTGCAGCCCCTCGGCAATTCCTGGTTGGGATTCTAAATTACAGAGATCGAGACACGTCTTTGCGTCAGTCCAGGTTGAAAGCTCCATTGAAATTCAACAATTCCACTATTTCCATATTCCCTGACTTTTCTGCAGACCTCCAGAAGCAGCGCGCCATCTCTATGGAGCTCAAAAGAAAGTTTAAGGAGTGAAACATTCCATACTCAATGGCATACCCTGCTCGTCTCCGAATTGCCTATGATGACAAAGTGGTCTTCTTGCATAGCCCGGCGAGAGAGTGGCTCCAGATGCATCCTCCGGTGGCTTGAGTGACTCTTCAGCATTCACCTGTGGGCCCTTCGAGAATGCTCCGTTGATCAGCCTGACATTCTTCACATGATGAACGTTACTGGGTGATATGTTGTATATTTTATGATGTTATACCGTACCTTATGTCGCTATATCTACCATTGGCTATTCAGGTCAGTTGATCCAGAGGGGGATCTCTCTCCTTTCTATATATTGTTCTCATCTGATTCACTGGTAAAAAACAAACAAAAAGACCCAGAACATTTTTCTTATATGCTTACTGATGCCAGGATGGATGCCTGACCAAGACGTAGTCGAGTATTCCCCAATCTAATTTTTCTACCCCAAATGTCTGCCCTACCTATGGTTCTTGGTGGGGACATTTCTGGGTTCTTTTCCTCGGTTACTTTGTTATGTTTGATAGTTGTTCATGTGTATGTCTATGCCACTGACTCTGATAACTCTGTCCATACCTTTTTCTGCTCATCCATTGTATGCTGCTGTACTGCCCAGGACTGGCAATTGATCCTTGATGACGGGCCTCGGGGTTCCCTCATATTAGGCGATCCCGTCCCCCCCTAATCTGTTTACAGGAGATGCACCTCATTAGTGAAAGATCTAGTTACCTTAGGAAACCTTGGATACAATGGGCGTGCCACTCCTTTCACACTTTTTATTCTAGAGGGGTTTCCCTGCTGATACATCGCACTGTACGATGGAATCCAATACAGACGCGAAGAGACCCAGCTGGAGATTTCGTTTTTGTTTATGCTGAAATAGACACGAAGCCATATGTTATTCTGTGTATATATAATCCACCACAGGCTAACACCTCCGTCCTTCAGGCAGCTATTGCTTTTGTACATCAAATTAGGTAATGTCTCCGGCTATAGACCGTTTCTCACAAGATCCCGCCCATAATTTAACACCCACTACTCCTTTGTGTCAGCTGATAGAAGGTTTGGGCTGGATTGATCTATGAAGACATTGTCACCCACAGGTTCTGGAATACACTTGTCATTCTCCTGGGAGACAGGCTCTCTCCAGGATTGATCTATGAAGACATTGTCACCCACAGGTTCTGGAATACACTTGTCATTCTCCTGGGAGACAGGCTCTCTCCAGGATTGGTCTATGAAGACATTGTCACCCACAGGTTCTGGAATACACTTGTCATTCTCCTGGGAGACAGGCTCTCTCCAGGATTGATCTATGAAGACATTGTCACCCACAGGTTCTGGAATACACTTGTCATTCTCCTGGGAGACAGGCTCTCTCCAGGATTGATCTATGAAGACATTGTCACCCACAGGTTCTGGAATACACTTGTCATTCTCCTGGGAGACAGGCTCTCTCCAGGATTGATCTATGAAGACATTGTCACCCACAGGTTCTGGAATACACTTGTCATTCTCCTGGGAGACAGGCTCTCTCCAGGATTGATCTATGAAGACATTGTCACCCACAGGTTCTGGAATACACTTGTCATTCTCCTGGGAGACAGGCTCTCTCCAGGATTGATCTATGAAGACATTGTCACCCACAGGTTCTGGAATACACTTGTCATTCTCCTGGGAGACAGGCTCTCTCCAGGATTGATCTATGAAGACATTGTCACCCACAGGTTCTGGAATACACTTGTCATTCTCCTGGGAGACAGGCTCTCTCCAGGATTGATCTATGAAGACATTGTCACCCACAGGTTCTGGAATACACTTGTCATTCTCCTGGGAGACAGGCTCTCTCCAGGATTGGTCTATGAAGACATTGTCACCCACAGGTTCTGGAATACACTTGTCATTCTCCTGGGAGACAGGCTCTCTCCAGGATTGATCTATGAAGACATTGTCACCCACAGGTTCTGGAATACACTTGTCATTCTCCTGGGAGACAGACTCTCTCCAGGATTGATCTATGAAGACATTGTCACCCACAGGTTCTGGAATACACTTGTCATTCTCCTGGGAGACAGGCTCTCTCCAGGATTGATCTATGAAGACATTGTCACTCACAGGTTCTGGAATACACTTGTCATTCTCCTGGGAGATAGGCTCTCTCCAGGATTGATCTATGAAGACATTGTCACCCACAGGTTCTGGAATACACTTGTCATTCTCCTGGGAGACAGGCTCTCTCCAGGATTGATCTATGAAGACATTGTCACCCACAGGTTCTGGAATACACTTGTCATTCTCCTGGGAGACAGGCTCTCTCCAGGATTGATCTATGAAGACATTGTCACCCACAGGTTCTGGCATACACTTGTCATTCTCCTGGGAGACAGGCTCTCTCCAGGATTGATCTATGAAGACATTGTCACCCACAGGTTCTGGAATACACTTGTCATTCTCCTGGGAGACAGACTCTCTCCAGGATTGATCTATGAAGACATTGTCACCCACAGGTTCTGGAATACACTTGTCATTCTCCTGGGAGACAGGCTCTCTCCAGGATTGATCTATGAAGACATTGTCACCCACAGGTTCTGGAATACACTTGTCATTCTCCCGGGAGACAGGCTCTCTCCAGGATTGATCTATGAAGACATTGTCACCCACAGGTTCTGGAATACACTTGTCATTCTCCTGGGAGACAGGCTCTCTCCAGGATTGATCTATGAAGACATTGTCACCCACAGGTTCTGGAATACACTTGTCATTCTCCTGGGAGACAGGCTCTCTCCAGGATTGATCTATGAAGACATTGTCACCCACAGGTTCTGGAATACACTTGTCATTCTCCTGGGAGACAGGCTCTCTCCAGGATTGATCTATGAAGACATTGTCACCCACAGGTTCTGGAATACACTTGTCATTCTCCTGGGAGACAGACTCTCTCCAGGATTGATCTATGAAGACATTGTCACCCACAGGTTCTGGAATACACTTGTCATTCTCCTGGGAGACAGGCTCTCTCCAGGATTGATCTATGAAGACATTGTCACCCACAGGTTCTGGAATACACTTGTCATTCTCCTGGGAGACAGGCTCTCTCCAGGATTGATCTATGAAGACATTGTCACCCACAGGTTCTGGAATACACTTGTCATTCTCCTGGGAGACAGGCTCTCTCCAGGATTGGTCTATGAAGACATTGTCACCCACAGGTTCTGGAATACACTTGTCATTCTCCTGGGAGACAGACTCTCTCCAGGATTGATCTATGAAGACATTGTCACTCACAGGTTCTGGAATACACTTGTCATTCTCCTGGGAGACAGGTTCTCTCCAGGATTGATTATGATTTTGGTTCTCCTGCCTTATCTCTTTATGTGTCCTCCAGATCACTCTCTTCCAGGGGGATTTCGGACCACAGTGCGATACTGGTCAGGTCGGAATTTCCTGGACAGCGATTGTTACCTACTTGGAAGTTGCATCCTTTCTGGTTGACACTTATTGGACCCTCTGATCGCATCCCAGACCAAATTATACAATGTTTACAAGTACATGATGCACCTATTTCTCATACCCTGAAGTGGGATACCTTTAAGGCGTACTTGCGTGGTTGTTTGCGATCTACAATTTCTTGTATTATAAAGTCCACGGCTCACTCTGAGAGGGAGGCGGGGGAATGTGTGGCCTCCGCAGAGTTGCTGTATATTTCGGATCCCACGGACGCACACAAGGCTAGTTGGTTACATTTCACTCGTTTATATAAACATGTGCTTCACCTTAAGACTAAGCGCAAATTGTTTTATTACACGTCAATATTATTTTGAGATGGAGAATCAATCCAGTCAGTTATTGGCCCACTTAATTAGACACAATAACTCCTCCAATTCAGGATAATGAGGGTGGTCTATTAACAGAGGGGGATGCCATTGCTACCAGATTTAGAAAGGACTATACCATTTTATATAGTTCCACCTCTAATCATACCATCGCAGACGTTGTAGTTTATCTGAGTGATCTGACTTTTCCTACTCTCTCTTCATCGCAGGTTACATTGCTTGACTCCCCTATGATGATGGCGGAACTTCAAGAGGCTATTCGGGAAATGTCTCTCCATAAATCCCCAGGTCCTGATGGGCTCCCTATTGAAGGTTATAGGAGGTATCGGGAACATATGGGCCCCATGTTGTTAGATACTCTTAACCAGGCTTTACTCAGCCACTCACTTCCCTCTACATTTGATGATGCTTCTATTATTGTGCTACTGAAGCCGGATAAAGACCCTGTTGATTGAGGTTCTTATAGACCAATTTCCCTAGTTAACGTAGACTATAAAATCCTACCTAAGATCCTGGCAAAGCGACTGAATCAAGTTGTTCTAACAATGATTCACCCTGACCAAACTGAATTCATGCGCGGTAAATCTACATCTATAAACATTACACGTGTACAGACACTTATGCAGATGGCTAGAATGCGTCATTTGCCTTGGGCTGTCGCTTCATTAGATACTATGAAGGCGTTCGACTCTGTTGAGTGCTCCTTCCTTCTGGCCGGCCTTCACAGCTTTGCTCCTACATTTATCTCATGGATCCAACTTCTCTATAAATCCCTTATGGCTATTGTGGTGGTCAATGGCATCCCCTCGGATTCTTCTCCTCTGGCACGGGGTACGCGGCAGGGATGTCCCCTCTCACCGCTTTTATTTGCTATTGCCATTGAAGCTATAGCTATTAGATTGAGATCCACCCCTATGGTAACTGGTGTGCAGTGGGAGGGAGGGTCTGCTGTGGTGGGCCTGTACGCTGACGAGAAGGTCCTTTTCCTGCGCAGCCCTCATGAGTCTTTTGGTCACGCTGTCCGCTTGCTAGATGCCTTTTTGCCATTTTCTGGGCTTAGGGTTAATTGGCAGAAGTGCCCCATTTCCTACATCAGGAGATCGGCGCTGTAATGTCGGTGACAGTAATGCTTTATATTTAGAAAAACGATCTATATTTACCACGTTAGGAGCGATTTTACATTTATGCTAATGAGTTTCTTAATGCCCAAGTGGGCGTGTTTTTACTTTAGAGCAAGTGGGCGTTGTACAGAGGAGTGTATCACGCTGACCAATCAGTGACCAATCAGCGTCATGCACTCCTCTCCATTCATTTAGTCAGTGCATAGTGACACTGCGTTGTTCACGATCTGCTGTCTTATACTGACACATTAACGTCACTGAAGTGTTTAGACAGTGAATAGACATTCCTTCCAGCCAGGACGCGATGTCTATTCACAATCCCGACACTTCGGTAACGTTTACAGCAGAGCAAAGCGTAATCTCCCTGTAACCGGTCATTAACAGCGAGATCTCGCGAGATTACACTTTGCTCTGCTGTAAGTACCACAGAAACGTTACCGAAGTGTCGGGATTGTGAATAGACATGGCGTCCTGGCTGGAAGGAATGTCTATTCACTGTCTAAACACTTCAGTAACGTTAATGTGTAAGTGACTGAGCCCAGGCTAAGTGTAGAATCCCCAGTCAGAGGGTTGCCGACGCTCTGGCCGGGTATTCCGCTCCCGGAGGAGTGAATGGCAGAGCAGGGAGCGGAGAGTTTCCTGCTCCGCCACAGTATTCAGTAGTACCTGCGTCCTGAGGATGCAAATACAATTGAAAATGGCCGGGACAGTTATTTGCCGGGACTGTCTCTGTAAATTTGGGACAGTCCCGGCAAATTCAGGACTGTTGGCAACTATGAGAATATGGCGACACTAAATAACATTGTTTTCTAACAAAAAGTTATTTCTATGTAAATATCGCACATCATGAAAAAAACCATAGAAATTTGGTATCGTCCGGCAGAATCTAATCCTCGCACCGCGGGACCGGCAGAAAAATAAACAAGAAATAGATCTGAGGGAACAACTAAACCCGTGCTGGTGGTGAAGGGGGTTAACCTGCGGTGCGGATTATAGACACGCAGGATATCGCATTTATACCGCGGATTCGCGGCGCATTTGTTGCAGAATTTCCCCATTAAGTGAAATGGAAAGTCAAGTTCCGCAACAACCGCCATTGTTCCCAGAATCCTCTGCGGCTCCACCGCGTGTTCACAGCAACGCTGCAGGTTACACATATATAAAAAAGAAGGCGTCATGTGACCCCTGCAGCCAATCACAGGCCGGAGAGGTCACATGTCATTATAGGGGTCACCTGGACACGGCCGGAAGAGCAGGGACGTGTTGCTATGGTAACGCTGGGAGAGGTGAGGATCGGCCTTGTTGTATTTCTGGAGTAGATATTCGGGGGGATTATACGGCCACCATTTGGGGTGAATATTCGGGTGATTTCCTTGCGTGTTGTGGGTCGTATTCGCTACGTGTGAACATTCCCTTAAACCGCACGGTGAACGACATTAACAAGAAATGTATAAAAGTCAGTGAATAAGTTGTATGTCCCGAATATTATGTCATTACAAAACACGACTCGTCCCACAAAACATCCGACCACTACAAAGACCAGAAATAACCACTTACCCCAAAGAGGCCGGCACTGGAGGGGTTAAATCCGGGCTAGGAGTCCAGTGGGCGGGGTCACTCAATGATTGACAACAGAGAGAACACCCGACCAGCGCTGCACTTTACCTCATCACGTAACAGCGGAAGGACCTGTGATGACGTCACCACCAAGTGACAGGAAAAGGCGGAGCTTATTAGTGGAGAGAGGCGGAGGTGGAAGGACCTTGGATATCAAGGTCACGTGACCGCGGCATCAGGGGCGGGGAGCTTAGACGTTTGAGCGATGTATGAAGGACCTGTGTGATGATCAAGTGACATGAGGGGTCCTGAGCATCATATATCGGTCATAACAGTGCAAAATATAATGTGTTATGGTAAAAGGACCTGTGATGACATCACCACCACGTGACTGGGACGGGTGGAGCTTATCATTTGAGAAAAGAGGTGGAGACCTATGAAGCTGATCACGTGACATGTGGGGGCGGAGCTCTGTGAGTGGTCCGGTCTCCTGTGCTATGTTGAGAAGCGTTCATGATTACGTCACATGAGGGGTGGGGCTATGCCTCCTCTCCAGTTATAAGCTCCGCCTCTCTTCTCCCGGTCACATGGTGGTGACGTCATTACTGGTCCTTCAGCTGTTGCCGTGTATGATGTAGAGAGCAGCGCTGGTCGGGTGTACGTGACTTCCGGTCACCGCTGTTGTTTAGTGTTCTCTCTGTTATCAGTCAGGAGATTTCCCATGATGCAGTAGTAAGGTTACATGAGGTCATTTCTGTCCGGTTTTGGTGCGTTTTTGTCTGGCACAGTGTTGGTGATTATTATTATTTATTTTAAGTGGTGTAAATATAAAATACAGGAGGGATTAACCCCTTGGTGACATCAGATCTATAGTATTATGCTGTACGTGCGCCGTCACACTAGAAGGAGCGGAGCCTGCACCGTACACGGCTACTGACAGCCGCCTGCAACCGCCAAGATCAGAGACAGCGCAATCCCGGCCGCTTAACCCCTCGTGATTAATAGTGATGGCGGCGTCTGATCAGTTAGAGATCGCGGCTTCCTCTGTCCTCCGAAGAAACTGCGCGATGCCGACCGGTTATATAAACCCCCCTCACACCGCGCAATTACCGGAAATATAAACCCCCTCACACCGCGCAATCACCGGAAATATAAACCCCCCACACCGCACAATCACCGGAAATATAAAACCCCCCACACCGCGCAATCACCGGAAATATAAATCCCTCACACCGCGCAATCACCGGAAATATAAACCCCCCACACCGCGCAATCACCGGAAATATAAAACCCCCTCACACTGCGCAATCACCGGAAATATAAAACCCCTCACACCGCGCAATCACCGGAAATATAAACGCCTCACACCGCGCAATCACCGGAAATATAAACCCCCTCACACCGCGCAATCACCGGAAATATAAAACCCCTCACACCGCGCAATCACCGGAAATATAAAACCCCTCACACCGCGCAATCACCGGAAATATAAACCCCTCACACCGCGCAATCACCGGAAATATAAAACCCTCACACCGCGCAATCACCGGAAATATAAACCCCTCACACCGCGCAATCACCGGAAATATAAACCCCTCACACCGCGCAATCACCGGAAATATAAACCCCCCCACACCGCGCAATCACCGGAAATATAAACCCCTCACACCGCGCAATCGCCGGAAATATAAAACCCCTCACACCGCGCAATCACCGGAAATATAAACCCCTCACACCGCGCAATCACCGGAAATATAAAACCCCTCACACCGCGCAATCACCGGAAATATAAACCCCTCACACCGCGCAATCACCGGAAATATAAACCCCTCACACCGCGCAATCACCGGAAATATAAACCCCTCACACCGCGCAATCACCGGAAATATAAACCCCTCACACCGCGCAATCACCGGAAATATAAAACCCCTCACACCGCGCAATCACCGGAAATATAACACCCCCTCCCCACACCGCGCAATCACCGGAAATATAAACCTCTCACACCCCGCAATCACCGGAAATATAAAACCCCCCCCACACCGCGCAATCACCGGAAATATAAACCCCCTCACACCGCACAATCACCGGAAATATAAACCCCTCACACCGCGCAATCACCGGAAATATAAACCTCTCACACCGCGCAATCACCGGAAATATAAACCCCCCCACACCGCGCAATCACCGGAAATATAAAACCCCTCACACCGCGCAATCACCGGAAATATAAAACCCCTCACACCGCGCAATCACCGGAAATATAAACCCCTCACACCGCGCAATCACCGGAAATATAAACCCCTCACACCGCGCAATCACCGGAAATATAAAACCCCTCACACCGCGCAATCACCGGAAATATAAAACCCCCCACACCGCGCAATCACCGGAAATATAAACCCCTCACACCGCGCAATCACAGGAAATATAAACCCCCCACACCGCGCAATCACCGGAAATATAAACCCCTCACACCGCGCAATCACCGGAAATATAAAACCACTCACACCGCGCAATCACCGGAAATATAAAACCCCTCACACCGCGCAATCACCGGAAATATAAAACACCTCACACCGCGCAATCACCGGAAATATAAACCCCTCACACCGCGCAATCATCAGAAATATAAACCCCCTCACACCGCGCAATCACCGGAAATATAAAACCCCTCACACCGCGCAATCACCGGAAATATAAACCCCTCACACCGCGCAATCACCGGAAATATAAAACCCCTCACACCGTGCAATCACCGGAAATATAAAACCCCTCACACCGCGCAATCACCGGAAATATAAACCCCTCACACCGCGCAATCACCGGAAATATAAACCCCTCACACCGCGCAATCACCGGAAATATAAAACCCCTCACACCGCGCAATCACCGGAAATATAAACCCCCCACACCGCGCAATCACCGGAAATATAAACCCCCCACACCGCGCAATCATCGGAAATATAAACCCCCTCACACCGCGCAATCACCGGAAATATAAACCCCCCACACCGCGCAATCACCGGAAATATAAAACCCCTCACACCGCGCAATCACCGGAAATATAAACCCCTCACACCGCGCAATCACCGGGAATATAACCCCCTCACACCGCGCAATCACCGGAAATATAAAACCCCTCACACCCCGCAATCACCGGAAATATAAACCCCTCACACAGCGCAATCACCGGAAATATAAACCCCTCACACCGCGCAATCACCGGAAATATAAACCCCTCACACCGCGCAATCACCTGAAATATAAACCCCTCACACCGCGCAATCACCGGAAATATAAACCCCCCTCACACCGCGCAATCACCGGAAATATAAACC